>NC_042617.1:23906589-24058879 GCF_901001135.1 Rhinatrema bivittatum | reverse complement strand
AGAAAACTGAATTGATGTTCAGTATTTGCTCGTGGATATTATGAAGTTTCCAACTTAAAGATCGAAAGGTTTTTCTACTTAATGCTCCCACTGACAGCATGCCAAAGATTAAAGATGAACTGGTTATTCAAATCTGTTGCTGGTGAAATGCAAAATAGCAATGCACTGAAAGAGGGAAAATCCATCTAGCAAGTTGCCCCTATATAAGAAATAATGGGGGGACTTAGATGCAGCAGTTGACAGTTCTGCATAGGCATTACATTGTGCGTGTGTAGTCTCTATTTCAGTCTTGGAACAAGGATAAGAGTTCCTCTTAACTAAGTAATTGTCTGCCTGGGTGATTGGTCATTTATTTATTTGTATTAGTAGTTGGAATTTTATTTGGACTTGAAGAGGGGGGGATAGGAGGGGGTGGGAGACTATTGTATTTACGTATTGTTGCATATGGTTGATGCTAGTTATTGCAATAAGAATTTTAAAAATTACAAAAAAAAAAGGGAGGGGGCAGAAAACTTCAGATGTCCCCCATGAACCATTTGGCTGGAAATTGAAATCAAAACAGGAAGCCAACACCACTTGATTTGGTACCTAATTTTATCTGGCCTTGAAACAAGAATGCTCTCTAGTCTCTATTGTCACAATTTTCAATCCAGACAGACAACAGTAAATATGCAAAGACTAATCATACATGTTATCCTTCTAAGAAACATCACACACACAATCTGAATCCATCAACAGATGTAATTCGTAAGCTGTCACAGAACAAAGTACAATATATACCATGAAAAATATGATCAAAGTCCACTGTGACTTAGAAGGCAGATGTAGATCAGAAAAAAAATAATCACATCAGGAATTCCCCTTCACCCAACTCTAATACAAACACATATATAACTAAAGTTTCTCTTTACTTATCCTAGTAGTCCAGACAAATGGGAATTACCAAGCTTAAACTAATCCAGGTGAAGTCAGGGCTGCTCTTGAGAATGCTTGCCCCCAATGCATCTGCCTTTTCTAAACATAAGAAATGCCATAATGGGTCAGAACAAAGGTCCAAGACCAGCATCCAAAGGCACTGGCCAATCAAGTACGCAGCAGAAACCCAGAGAACACATCCAACCTTTTTTTTTTCTTCTTCTTATAAACGAAATAAGCAGTGGCTTCCTTAAGTCTACATAGCTAATAGTGGTTTATGGACTTTTCCTTCAAGAACCTGTCCAAACTCTTTTTTAACCCAACTACACTAACTACATTCATCTCATCGTCCAGCCAAGAATTCCAGTTTAATTGTATACAGTGTGAAAAAAATACTCTCCCCAATTTGTTTTAAAAGTGCTACCCATTAACTTCATGAAGTGCCCCCTAGTCTTAGTGCTATTAGAAAGGGTAAACAACCAATCTCTATCTACCCATTCCATGCACTCATGGTTTTATAAGTCTCTATCATATCTCCTCTCAGCCACCTCTTCTCCAAGCTGAAGAGCCCTAATGGGTTTAGCCTTTCTTCATAGGTGAACCATTCCATATCTGTCTTCATTTTGGTTGCCCATCTTTGCACCTTTTCTAGTTCTGCTATGTCTTTTTTTCTGAGATGGAGCGATCAGACCTGCAAACAATACTCAAGGTGTGGTTGCACTATGAATAAATTACAGAAGTATTATACCAACTTTCGTTTCTTTTCTTATAATACCATAACATTCTATTATATTTGGTTTTTTGACCACAGCAACACTGAGCTGAGGATTTCAAAATATTGTCTTCAGTGACACCAACATCTTTTTCCTGGGTGGTAACATCTAATAGGGAACCCAGCATTGTTTAACTATATTTTGAATTTTTCTTCCCTATATGCTTCACTTCGTACTTATCCACAATTAATCTGCCATGAAGACACCTAATACCCCAGTCTTGCAAGGCTCTCTTACAATTCTTCACAATCTGTTCGTAGCTTAACTACTTTCAAATATGATCACCTTGCTCATCACTCCCATTTCTAGATAATTGATAGATTATAAAGCACCAGTCCCAGTACAGATCTGAGGCACTATTTACCTTTCTTCATAAACAAAAATGACCATTTTAACTAGTTATTGGTCCACAAGAGGTCACTGGCTCCTACTCTCCCATGACAAACTTCCTGATAAGCCTTCTCAGGAGGGACTTCGTGCCCACGTTTGACCAATAAGCCTAATGGGCAGAAAAACCCAAGCAATGCTTGAAAGAATAATCAGCAACAGCAGGGATCGTGACAGGCTCTAAGAGCCAAGCACCAGACATGGGTGACCAGCAGGACAGCAAGAAGAGTTTCAGGGCATGACAGGCAATCCCTGAATGGGATCACTAGCCCAAACTCCCAAGCAGGGAGATATGTTAGGCCTGAAGCTCACCCACACTGCCCCCTGTCAAGGGCAGGGCTATCCATCCTGGGTACAGGATAGTTCAGGTGAGCAGGAAAGCACTTTGGGCAACCAGTAAAGTGAGAAAAGTGAAAGGCAGCATTGGCCTGAGTTTAGTGAAAATATAGGGGAAAAAGTGGTGATATCTTTTCCTGCATGTACACATTAAGATATAGCACAAACGCCTTAGTTTTTCTCCCCTTCCCCCCTAAAATTCCAATTGGAAGTTGGACAGAACAATGAACACAAGGAGGTACATTGAATATCTCAACCCCAAGCAAATAACTCACTGCCAATTCCAGTAGGGAGTTACCCACCGAGATAGAGCCCTCAGTCTGCTTGAAACAGCTGAAACAGAGCGAATTCACAGGGAAGAAATCCAGAAACATTCCACTAAGACAGAAAGCCGGGGTGCCACATTGCAAACTAATGTCGAACAGGATTTCTTCACCAGCCTGGAACCCTAAGGGTACCAGGGCAGGGCAAGGCACGAGTAATCTCAGAACAGACTGCCCCGAATCTGGCTTAGGTATTAATACCTCAGCCATGATAGTATATACTGTATTTTTCGCTCCATAAGACGCACTTTTTTTCCCCCAAAAGTGGGGGGAAAATGTATGTGCGTCTTATGGAGCGAATATAAAAAAAAAACAAAAATCTAACAACCCCCCCCCCTGACTCCCCCAAGACCTGCCAAACGTCCCTGGTGGTCCAGCGGGGGTCCGGGAGCGATCTCCTGAGCGGGGGCCGTCGGCTGCCAGTAATCAAAATGGCGCCGACGGCCCTTTGCCCTTACTATGTCACTGGGACCGACTGCTGCTATTGGTCGGTCTCAGTGACATAGTAAGGGCAAAGGCCGTCGGCGCCATTTTGATTACTGGCAGCCGACGGCCCACGCTCAGGAGATCGCTCCCGGACCCCCGCTGGACCACCAGGGACGTTTGGCAGGTCTTGGGGGGGTCAGGAGGGTGGGGGGTGCGGTAAATTAAGTCGGCAGGTTCTTGGGGGGGTTGCGGTAAACTAAGTCGGCAGGTCTTGGGGGAGTCAGGAGGGTGGGGGTTGTTAATTTAAAGGGTTGGGATGGGGTTTTTTTTGGGGGGGGGGAGAGGTTCCCAGAGAAAAAAGTTTTCTGATCTGGGGAGTGGACCGAAATGGCCCTCCCCAGACCCGAAAACAAAATGGGGAGGAAAAAAAAAGCTATGCACTCCCCTAATTTGCTCCATAAGACGCCCAGACGCAGAGCCGGTTTAGCACAATTTTTTTTTTTTTTTTAAATTTTCCCCCTCTGAATCCTAGGTGCGTCTTATGGTCAGGTGCGTCTTATGGAGCGAAAAATACGGTACTTCACCCAAGGAAGCACGCAGTCCAGTAAATGGCACAATCATTGCCTGAACCAGGACCTCCCTGTCTGCAGACAGGGTTATCCCTAAAATGGGGGACGTATAACATGCAAACCACTGCAACCAAAAAGCAGCATCTCTGTTGCAGGGTCCCTCAACTCCCAACTCCCTCAGCCATGGATATGGTGATAGGTTGAAAGGCATGCTCACCAACTAGATGGATTAGAACCCTTCTCACTGAGGAAGGGTTCCACAGGTGAAAATGACTGGCAATAGTGGTCCTTGTCAAAGAACTCCCATTGAGCTCAGCAGGTACCAAAGGAGAGACCTGATAGGAGAAACCCTTAATCTTCACCCAGGAGCTACTCTGGAAAAGCTCCTTTGTGAAATAGACCTGCTGTGCGTGCCTTAGGGCAACCTAAAGAGAGCTTGACCAGTTCGCGGATCCCATGCGGAATCAAGAGTGACTGCCAATCAGAAGCAGTGACATGCCTTCTTTGGGAAACGGAGAAGGAGGACATCCCTTGCAGGGGTGGACAGCCAGGTATCCAGAGGTGAACCCATAAGAGTTGCCCTGAAACTCAGTTAAATCCCCCTTTCCTGAAGGTCATGAAAGCAATGGGAATTGGAGTCTCCCGATTCCGAAAAACCTGTCAACTCTAGTTGAGAGTAGGGATACCATCACTAATCACCGAGGTTCAGATGCAACCAAATACCAGCAGTCACTCTCGGATGGGGAAGGCCACCATGGTAATTAATGAAGGGGCCCCAGCAAAAATGGTCAGATGACCACCGTTGCCGTGTCCCAGCCCATGTCTGCAAGGATATGCACAGATTTAAAGAATCAAGGCTCCAGTTCAGTGATAAACCTGCCAGGGACGGAGTCCCAGGGTTTTCGCCACAAAGGGGATTTGTGACATGGATGGGATAGAAAGAACATTCCTCTTCCTAGGAAGATGACTTCTGACACTACCCTCCTGGGGTTCAGTCCACTTAGGGTTCAACCAGGAACACAGTCCAAGGTCAATCCTATGGCTGCGGCACACAACCTCTTGTGCAAACCACAAGGGAAACATACACACACCAGAGAATTGGAGAATAGAGCCCTCTGCTGTACAAGCACACTGAACAGTACTCATACAATAGCATCTCATCCTATGGATGGCAGCACACCTATGACCCCACTCGCTATGTTTATGGGTAGAATCCCACGGCACAGCAAGAACAGAGCACTAAAGTCAGCAGCTGCATGCTGTCAAAAAGCAAACAGAGTGTGCGATGTCTTCCCTTCCAGTGCTCCCCAGTACTTTGTGGTACAAGAACTGACAAGGAGGCTGAGATCTTGACACAAGGATGGCAGAGTCCTGCAATGGCTGAGAACTGCACAGAGCAAGGGTGCTGCCTGCCATAGTCTGAGGCTCTTGGACTATATGACTTGCCGTACCCGACCATGCATGCAGAGTTGGGGGTAACCTGACGTGCAGTTTTAGAGTTAAGCAGATATATGGGGGGGGGGGGGGCCCTGGCAGAAGGAGCGACACTTGAGAAAGCCCAGACATGGGGGATTCATGTTACTGTAACTCCCAATGGAGTGCAAAGGAACAGTATGACAATGGCATCCCCAGTACCACTGGGGCTCTGGGTACAGTATAGTGGTGGGCAGTATTGCCCCCTTCGGTACCTGATAACACTCCGAGAGGCTGCAAACAGCCCTTAAAACTGCGTTTCCCTCATGGAACGACAGCCGCGAAATCCATTGCGACCGACAGTGCCCATGGTTAAATTATGTTTTTATTGTTTGATGTAATTTCCAACTGTTGGTTCACTGTAAACCGAACCGATATGTACTTGTACATGATCTTCGGTATAGAAAAGTATTTAAATAAATAAAATAAATAAATGGTGCTCTGTGTCGTTCATGAGGCAACAGAGTACACTAGTGCCCACAGTGATGATGGCACCTGTAGGGCCTATAGTGCTTTTACACTCAACAATGATGGATCACATCCAGGGCACCAGATGACACTGCACCCAGGGCTTTGACGGCGTCAACAGCCCAGCGGCAAAGATAGAAACCCTGGTGCCTGAAGGCATAGATGACCAGCAGTACAAAGGATGCCAAGGACGTCTGCAGGCAGAGGCTCTGGAGCCCTAACATGGCCCTAACATGCTTCATTGGTGTCCAGAGGAACAGATGACTGCCAGCACCATCGACTGTTCCCCCTCAGCTCACCTATCCATCTGAGAACAATCAATGCTGCAAGTGCGATAGCGTACCTTTCCAGCGGCTATGGCTGACAATAGCCTCGCTAGCACTCATTAACACCAATGGTGCATTAATCCAGGCAGGGTCTCTGATGCATCTTGATCCCAGTGGCTCTGGGCCCCCGAGATCAGCATCCAAGGTGCCCGACAGCCATAGGCCAGTGATGAGCCAGCAAAATGTCCCTCCATGCTCAATCTAGTAACTACCAAGGCGCCTCGAGTGCACCAGACCACTATGACTCAGCATACCAGAGTGCCTTGAGTAAAGGGCAACCTCTGTGCTCAATCCATTCAAGGCAGAGGTCCCTGCTGTTCGAGGGCTTCAGTAGCACTTGAGGGCTCCCAAGAGCCCCAGCGGTCGACGGCCTCGTGGACAACCAGGGCCCTGCACCATGATGGCATTGAGGCCATGCTCCTCGACAGCCCCAAGGGTTGTCGCAGCATTGAGGCAATGCTTTTTGATGGGATCGGGGGCATCGATGTAACAGAGGTATCCATGGCACGGAATGGAACTAAGGCATCCTTAGCATTGATGGGTCCACCACCATGAAGTCCAAGATGCTCGATGACTCCAGTGCCAAGTCCACAAATGCCTATGGCACAGAAGGCCCTTAAGACATCGAGGGCGACCCTGGCACCCCGATGGTGTCAAATGTGACCATGGTGTTCAATGGCAGTCCTGGCCCCCGAAGCGGTCCAGACATCGATGCACAGAGCAAAGGTGCGCTGGTCACAGAAATGCACGGGCAACCATTACTGGGCATGGCACTGAAGGTGCATCAACAAGTTGTTTGCCCAGGCTCCTGCTCATCCTCTCACAGTGAGGCTACACTGCCATACAGGCAAGCAGGAGGGGAGGCTATGTCATTCAGGGCTCCTGCCTGTGGAAACTAGTTCTTTTGAAAGTGGGGAGGATGAGCTCTCCCCCCACAGGAAGTGTGGTTGTAGATCTCTGCACTGTCTGAACATCAATCAATGTTGATCGATCGGTGAAGTGACATGCAACTCCTGCCTGGGTAGAATTCAGGTGAGTCCCAGGTTCAGCAGCCTACATTTGACAAAAGTACAAAAACAGACGGAGCAAATAAGCAAAACTGCACCAGCAGCTAGTATCTGTGCCCTACAGATACTAGCTGCTGGTGCAGTTTTGCTTATTTATTTTTAAGGGATAGAAATAGACTGCCAGACTGCACAGCAACTAAGGCCTGTCATGCAGCTGGCAGACACATGAAAGAAGAAAAAGGAAAAGAAATAAAACTACCATAGGTTAAAGGAAAGAAAAACAGCTGCAGCTCTAGGAGAAAAAAAAAAAAAACCACACACAAACTGAGAAGAGCGCAAAGCTGAATACCGTGAGACACGGCTCCTATGACCACATGGCACCGTGAGGACAAAAAAAAAAAAAAAAAAGAGTCTGGACTCTGCCTAGGGGGCAGGGTGACTATTATAGCTGCACATGCTCAGTAGGACATATTTGAAAGTTCTAGAATCTTTGAGAACAAAGTTCCATGCCAGGCTCCATCTGATGTAGTCTCCCATGTGCAAGGACTACCAACCTGCTTGTCCACGGAGAAAATCCAAAACCAGATTAAGAATCCACAAGGTACCAGCAAGCGCAGGGGAGGATGAAGATGCTTCACCACTTTTAAGAAATGAGCCACATCTGGATAAACCAACAAGGGTCCACCATCCACTTGACCTCTGAAAACAGGCAAGAGCCACCACCTGTATATTCGATGAATTAAAGGCAACCTTTTACTCAATCCATCCCGCAAAAATTCCAAAATGAGCACAATCTTAACCGAACAAGGATCGAGGGGGTTCATCCTCACACCAATCCTCAAACCCGCACATAGGCTAAGGAATTGGAGAACTTAAGCGAGGTGGCAATCACCGCAGTGGAATATCCAAGTTTCAGCAACAGAGCCCTCTCAAGGACCACACTGTAAGACAAAACAGAGTCAGATCTTTGTGAAGAACAGGCCCCTGCCGCAGCAGATCCCTGTGAACCGGTAATTGGATAGAAGAGTCCACCAGGAGGCCTTCGCAAATCTGCATGCCACGGCCTCCTGGGCCAATCTGGTGTCACTAAAAGCACCATCCCCATGTGACTTTTTGATCCTCTGAATCATTCTGTCCAACATGGGCCACTGGGGAAAGGGATATAGGAGCTTGCCCTCCGGCCACTCCTGCCCAAGGACATTTGGTCTCTTGCGACTGAAGAAGCAAGGAACTTTCGCATTGTGAGATGTTGCCTGCAAGTCTAGAAACAGGAGGCCCCAGCAGTCCACTATGAACTAGAACACCTCATTTGACAATTCCCATTCTTCTGGGTCCAAACTGTCTGCTGAGAAAGTTTGCTCTTACATTGACTTTTCCTGTAGTGTGGGAGGCAGAGATCTCTTAAAAGATGCAATTCCGCTCATTCCATAAGTTGGGCTATTTCCTACAACACTTGACGACTCTTGGTTCCTCCCTGGCGAGGGATGTAAGCCACTGGCTTCGCATTATCTGATATTATCTGGACCGCTCGACCAATGAATCATAAAACATGCCAACCGAACAGCCCAGAGACACACTGTTTTCCAGCACCCTTGCTCTGTCAACTCCTGACAATGAGCCCCCCCTGAAGTATCACATCCATTGTGAGTACTAGCCAGTTTGGTGATCGCAGGGAAATCCCCTTCCTTAAGATGGTCTGCCTGCAGCCACCACTACAGTTGTATGCTAATCTCCACCAGTAGGTTAAGCCGTATCGTATTGTCTTGATTGTGGACACCAATGAACCAGCAGAGTGTGCTGAAGATGTATATGCACCCTTGCCCAAGGAACCACTTCTAGGGTGGCCGCCATCAACCTGAGCACCTGCATAAGACCACACTGTTGGGCGGGTTGTTTGTCAATAGTCGCACGTGTGCTATCAGCTTCTGAATGCAGCCCTCCAGCAGGAACACTCTGCCTTGCTTCATGTTGAACCAAAACACCAAGATACTCCAGTGTCTGGGATGCCTGTAGATTGCTCTTGGCCAAGTTCACCACACAACCTAGGACCTGTAGTAAGGAGATCACCTTGCGTGAGACCTGAAGGCTCTCTTCCAGTCTCTTGGCTTAAGTCAATCAATAGTCTTAAGTATGGGTGACCCAGAATGCCATCCCTCTCTCAACACTGCTGCAACCACCACCATAACCTTGGAAAAGGTTCTGGGTTGGGAGGCCAACCCAAAAGGCAGTGCTCAAAATTGATAAAGTCACCCCAAAACAGTAAAACATAGAAACTGTTGATGCTCCAGCTGGATGAAAATATGCAGGTATGCCTCTGACAAATCCAGAGACATCAGAAACTCCACTGACTATACTGCTATTATCACTGAGCATAAGATTTCCATGTGAAAATGAGTCACCCACAAATGACGGTCGACTCCCTTTAGCTCTAGGATGGGGCGAAAGCAGCCCTCCTTCTTGAGCATAACAAAATTAATGTAATATCGGCCCATATTTTCTTTTGACATGGACACTGGAACTACAGCCTGCAGGCTGAGAAGCCTCGATAACGCCACTACTTCTCTTCTGCAGAGAGTTGCAGGGAGACACCATGAAAACGTCCTGATTGACTCTGAAAAACTCCAGAGCATAGCCATCTCTTATTACCTCTACACCTCAATTCACAAGAAAATCTTAAATCTTTTAAAAAAGAACTTAAAGAATGGCTACTCTCACAGTCTTACAATGACTGTTCACCCAAAGATAACAGAGCATAAATCCTTTTCATATCCACCTCTTGCTCCTTTTTATTCCAGCAATCCTTCTGACACTTGTCCCGACTTGCAGAAACCTTCCTTCTCATTAACGGCTTCAACCGTCAACCTCAAGCGTTGCATTCATTCTTATCTAATGTTCAATGTACTTATTAACTTTTATTAAGTTAATGTTCTGTTTCAATCTCTGTTTTAATGTTATTAATTCAAATGTAACTGGTTCGTTGTAATGTAAACCGGAGTGAAGGCATTGTCAGCTGTACCTCGGTATATAAACAAATGCTAAATAAATAAATAAATAAATCACCTCCAGAACCCACTGATCTGATGTAATCGACTCACCACCGGGGGAAAAAAAAAAAAAAAAGATAGGCAACCCCCTATCTCCTAATCCCAGAAGTGAGTCTGCACACCTTCACTGAGAGGCTCGGGGGGGCACCACTACCTGAGCCTGCGCCCCTTCTAGACTACCTGAGATGAAAGGACTGAGACCTACCCAAAGGCTGAGTCCTCTTGAGAAGCCGCTCCTCTGTAGGGTCTAAAGCGCCCAAAACCCCTAGTATGATTTCTCATGCCAAAAGGAGTGAGACATCTGCTTATCATCCTCTAGCAACAGAGGAACCTGGAACTCCCCCCTTTTCCATTTTTTCCAGCTCACTCCCAAACAAGAGTGATCCTTTAAAGGTCAATTTCATAAGATTAGACTTCAAAATCGTATTGGCCAACCGATTCCTGAGCCATAGCCAACACCTGGCCACTATTACCGAAGCGCGTGCCAGATCGCAACTGCCAAAAAGGCAGCTGCTGGTTCCATTCCTGCCCTAGAATTCACACCAGATTCATCGACTTCCTGAGAAAGAAGTAAACAAGAGTGAGCCACCAGGGAGCAACAAGAAGCTATCTGAAAATTCATTGCCATTGCTTCAAAGGCCTGCTTAAGGATGGCCTCAATTCTTCTATCTTGTGCATCCTTCACAGAAACAGCCCAGACCATAAAAGTCAGGGCCCTCACTGGTTGTTGTCTGAATCCACTTCCCCATTAGTTCCCCCCCTCCCCCATGCTTATCAGTTTCCTACACTAGCCCTCACTGACTGCTGCTGAATCCAATTCCTTGTTATGCCTTGCTGTTGAAACAGAGAGCAATGTTGAGTTGCATCACGGTAACAGTCTTGTTATTTATTTATTTTTAGTTTTTCTATACTGATTTTCCTGCATAACATGCATATCAAACCGGTTTACAATACAACTGAATAAGCAGGAAGTAAACTTCCTTAGTCTAATACATTTAAACATATTTAACTAAATATTTTTTTAAACAGTGCAAAATCACTGTTTTAAAATTTAAGGGTAGTAACCGCCGCATCAGCAAGTTACTGCCATGCTTGTTTCCCCAGTCCATAAAAGTCAGGCCCTCGGTTGCTGAATGAATCCAATTCTCCTTCTCCCCCTGCCGTTGAAGCAGAGAGCAATGATGGAGTAATGCATCTACAGTATCAAGGCTTATTGGTAAAAACTGCTGCACTATCAAGTTACTTCAATGCCACTCCCCCTTCTATGGGGATAGCTGTTTCTACAAAAAAATTTTAATGCAATCCCAGTAGGGAAATGTACATCCACCATCTGCTGGAGACTGAGAATACTAGCAGGTTGATGTCAGTGCAGGGATACATATACCATGATGTCAGCCTTGCTCCATCTCCTAGTCGAGATGCATAACCCACTGGTGTGGATCCAACTATCTGAATGCTAAGAAACAGTATATTTCATCAAGTTTCTTCAAAAATTGTTCCAAACAGCCAGACTATGTCTAGTTGACTCTAGAGAGGTGGGCAGGTATTCAGCATGACTAAATCCTGCTTCTACAGCGACAGTAAGCATAAGGGGTGAATTAGCCATGACACATGGGGAGTCCCAAGCTGAGGGTTGCAGCAGAGCAGTTATTGAATATGGAACCCAGACCCCACTGTGGAGTGTGGACTACTGGGTAAACAGGTTATGCAAAACTGCTTGGTCAAATTTACTATCATTTTTTGATAGATTGTCCAGACAGTAATAGGATGTAAAGTTATACACAGCCCACCAAGTTGCAGCTTTGCAGAGGCCTGAGAGGTACAGCTCACAGATGAGCTACTGATGCAACCATAGTCTTCATCTGATGAGCCTTGATAGTCTAATCTGGATGCCTGCCAGGGCATAACAATTCACAATTCAGCTTGCCAACTAATTGGACAATGTTCGTTTGGCTATCGTACAAGACAAATAACTGCAAGGTCTGATGATGTGGCTGAGTTATTTTCCTGTAATAAAAGCCAAGGCTTTTTTTCAGCCTAAGGAATGAAAGGCTTTTACACTTTCACGTGCATGTGGCTTCAAAGAAAATAGGTAAAATGGCTTGATTAATATGAAAAGCTGATACCACCTTTGGTGCATGTGAAGCACTACTCTATTGTAAAAGAATCACATAAAGAATAATGAACCAAAGCCTGGAGTTCACTTACTCTTCAAGCTGATGTGATTGTAACTAGGAAAAGCACCTTCCACATGAGAAATTTGAGAAGCAGCTGACTCAAAAAGGTTCAAATACAGGCTTCATTAGCTATGCCAGGCTACATTCAACTCCCATGGAAGAGGAGGTTTGACGACTGAAGACTCAGTATGCCATACGTAGGACTTCATTTTCAGTTTTTATTTTTTTTTCCCAGGAATTTATCAGGGTTTATTTTTGCAAGAATAAAAACAAAAGAAAAGCAGTGGAAAAAAAATTTACTCCAAAAAAAAAAAAATTTACTCATTTTTCCAGATAAATACCAGAACTTGGTTTGGTGGACAGAAGTAAGGACAGGAAAAAAAAAATTTAAGCACTACAATTCTTAAAATTTAAATTGTTTAGAAGAGGTTCAATCATATGTGGAAAAACTGTTTCCTTAGAGGTTTTCTACATATGATTTATCTAAGTTTTAAGAATTGTGCTAGCTTATTTTGTGTTATAATTTAGGTTTTTAGAGAAAGCCAGGGCCACTTGTGGAAGGTGGATAGGGGTGGGAGCAGGAGGGGGAGAGAGCAAGAGAAGGGGAGGGGAAACAGAGAAAAGAGGCAGGAGGAGGAGGAGGGGGGATAGAACAAGAGGTGAGAGCAAGTAAGAGTGGAGAATGGGGGAGAGATGGAGAATGCAAGAACAGGTCTGGTTTTCAGGATATCCATCATGAATATGCATGAGGTATTTTTGCATGCACTGCCTCCACTATATGTAAATATATACCTCATGCATATTCATGGTAGATACTCTGAAAACCAGACCTGTTTGTTGCACTCCAGGACCGGAGCTGCCTCCTCCTGGTCTACTTAGTACTCAACCTCTGTAGCATGCAATGGCTGCTACCTGTACCATAAGCAAATTCAGGGCTAAGCCCTTGGCCAAGCCATCCTGTAGAAATTCCAGAATACTAGCCACAGACTCTTGACGAACTACCTGCTACTCCAAACATGAGCAAAACACTAAAGTAGTAGATACCTTACATAAAGCCAGGAAAGTATGTACAACACCCAGAAAATAGCCTTTTTTTTTTTTTTTTTAAATTAACACACACCAAAACCCAACTCTCTCAAGTGGCAAGTCTTCAGACAAAAATCAATCCGGATCCTTGTGAAGAAAAAGAACATAAGAAAATGCCATACTGTGTCAGACCAAGGGTCCATCAAGCCCAGCATCCTGTTTCCAACAGTGGCCAATCCAGGCCATAAGAACCTGGCAAGTACCCAAAAACTAAGTATATTCCATGTTACCATTGCTAATGGTAACATGGAATACACTAGGTCTCCACTCTGCAGAAGCCAAAGCAGTTCCCCATTCAGCAAGTGGATAAGATCTGTGAACCAAGGATGTCTGTCAATCTAGGGCCACCAGGATCACCAGACCCTGATGATCTTTTGAACATCTCATCTCACTACTGGAATCAGAAGAAAACACATACAGTGATTCCTCCACAGGCCATCTCTGGATCAACACATCTATACTGGCCAAATGCAAGTCTCTTGTGATCAAATTTAAACGAATAACTGGAAGGGGGACAATAAGTAAATCTACAGCTCTAACACTAAACTTTCAAAAGGGAAACTTTGATAAAATGAGGAAAATAGAAAAAAACTGAAAGGTGCAGCTGCAAAGGTTAAAAGTGTTCAACAGGCATGGACATTGTTTAAAAATACAATCCTAGAGGCGCAGTCCAGATGTATTCCACACATTAAGAAAAGTGGAAGGAAGGCAAAACGATTACCATCATGGTTAAAGGGGAGGTGAAAGAGGCTATTTTAGCCAAAAAACATCCTTCAAAAATTGGAAGGATCCATCTGAGGAAAATAGGATAAAACATAAGCATTGTCAAGTGTAAAACATTGATAAGACAGGTGAAGAGAGAATTTGAATTGAAGTTGGCCATAGAGGCAAAAACTCATTATAAAAATTTTAAAATATATCCAAAGCAAGAAACCTGTGAGGGAGTCAGTTGGACCATTAGATGACCGAGGGGTTAAAGGGGCTCTTAGGGAAGATAAGGCCATTGCAGAAAGACTAAATGAATTTGTTGCTTCCGTATTTACTAATGAGGATGTTGGGGAGATACCAGTTCCAGAGATGGTTTACAAGGGTGATGAGTCAGACGAACTGAACCGGGAAGATGTAGTAGGCCAGATTGACAAACTAAAGAGTAGCAAATCACCTGGACCGGACAGTATGCATTCTAGGGTACTGAAGTAACTCAAAAACTAAATTTCTGATCTATTGGCTAAAATTTGTAACCTATCATTAAAATCATCCATTCTACCTGAAGACTGGAGGGTGGCCAATGTAACCCCAATATTTAAAAAGAGCTCCAGGGGTGATCCAGGTAACTATAGACCAGTGAGCCTGACTTCAGTGCCGGGAAAAATAGTAGAAACTATTCTAAAGATCTAAATTGTAGAGCATATAGAAAGACATGATTTAATGGAACACAGTCAACATGGATTTACCTAAGGGAAGTCTTGCCTAACAAATCTGCTTCATTTTTTTGAAGGGGTTAATAAACATTTATTTTATTTTATTTATTTAGAAACTTTTATATACCGGCATTAGTGGGTACATCATACCGGTTCACATAATAACTTAAAGCTTGGAAAATACATTTCAACAAGGAGAATGTAACTGGGCGGGGGGTAAAATAAATAGGCAGTAGGAAGGATAGATAAAACAAGAAACATGTGGATAAAGGTGAACCGGTAGATGTGTATTTGGATTTTCAGAAGGCATTTGACAAAGTCCCTCATGAGAGGCTTCTAAGAAAACTAAAAAGTCATGGGGTAGGATGCGATGTCCTTTCGTGGATTACAAACTGGTTAAAAGACAGGAAACGGAGAGTAGGATTAAATAGTCAATTTTCTCAGTGGAAAAGGAGTAAACAGTGGAGTGCCTCAGGGATCAGTACTTGGACCTGCGCATGTGTGTGTGTCTCTCTCTCTCTATATATCACAATCTGCTTGTGTTTTAACTACTCTGAATAATTTTGATCATCTGCAACTTTGATAACCTCACTTCTTATTCCTTTTTTATGGACAACAACCAACAAGGTCTGAATTACATAGTCTGGGTGGACAAAGGCATGGGTGTAGCCTGCTTATTGCTGCGGTTACTACCCCTAATTAAGCTAGATATTCACTTGGATGTGGTTCCGGCACTGCTCTCTACATTGGTGGTGGGGAGGAGGGGGAAATGGAACTAAGGGGTACTAAAAGCCAGGCGTAACAAGTATGAGAAAAAAAAAGAGTGCATGGCTTGCTGGGCAGACTGGATGGACCATTTGGTCTTCTTCTGCCGTCATTTCTATGTTTCTTTTCAGATCCTATATATATGATCTTCCTGGTTCACAGTAATTTGGTTCAGTTCCCATGACTCATCACCCTTGTAAACCATCTCTGGAACTGGTATCTCCCCAACATCCTCATTAGTAAACACGGAAGCAACGAATTAATTTAGTCTTTCTACAATGGCCTTATCTTCCCTAAGAGCCCCTTTAACCCCTTGGTCATATATATATGATCTGAAAAGATCTAGGCATCATAGTGGATAATACATAGTGGATAATACTTTAAATTCGTCAGCTCAGTGTGCTGCAGCAGTCAAAAAAGCAAACAGAATGTTAGGAATTATTAGGAAGGGAATGGTTAATAAAACGGAAAATGTTTTAATGCCTCTATCACTCCATGGTGAGACTGCACCTTGAATACTGTGTACAATTCTGGTCGCCGCATCTCAAAAAAAGATATAGTTGCGATGGAGAAGGTACAGAGAAGGGCAACCAAAATGATAAGGGGGACGGAACAGCTCCCCTATGAGGAAAGGCTGAAGAGGTTAGGGCTGTTCAGCTTGGAGAAGAGATGGCTGAGGGGGGGGGGGGGGGGGATATGATAGAGGTCTTGAACGGGTAGATGTGAATCTGTTATTTATACTTTCGGATAATAGAAGGACTAGGGGGCATTCCATGAAGTTAGCAAGTAGCACATTTAAGACTAATCAGAGAAAATTCTTTTTCACTCAACGCACAATTAAGCTCTGGAATTTGTTGCCAGGGGATGTGGTTAGTGCAGTTAGTGTAGCTGGTTTCAAAAAAAGGTTTGGATAAGTTCTTGGAGGAGAAGTCCATTAACTGCTATTACTTAAGGAATAGTCACTGCTATTAATTGCATCAGTAGCATGGGATCTTCTTAGTGTTTGGGTAATTACCAGGTTCGGCCTCTGTTGGAAACAGGATGGTGGGCTTGATGGACCCTTGGTCTGACCCAGCATAGCAATTTCTTATGTTCTTAAAAACTTCCACACTTTTGCATTCGTGTCCATTGCCATCAGGTCCACAAAGGGAAGACCTCACCTGTCATCTCAAGACGTTTTTGATCGAATAGTCAAGGACCATTTCCCTGGATCAAGCACATCGACTGAAGAAATCCACCTGAACATTTTCCACTCTTGCAATGCGTGAGGCTGAAATCTTCAGATTCTCTTCTGTCCAAAGAAATCAGTAAATCTAGTTCCTCAGGCACCTGAGGACTCTTTGTCCCTCCTTGAGTCACATATGCTACTGCCGCGGCATTATCTGACATTACCCTGATGGCCTGATTTCAAAAGATGGATACAAAACTCTGCAGAGCCAGTCAAATCACCCTGGACTCCAGATGATTGGACTATGTTGCCTCCTTCAGCAATCACTGACCCTGAGCAACCTGACACCTATGACAGGCTCCCCAGCCCAAAATGATGGTATCTGTCGTCAATATTACCCAGGCTGGAGGCTCGAGGTCCACACCAGATAAATTCCTGGGCTCCAACCACAAATGCAAGCTGATTTGGACCTTCTCCAGCACTGACTTCTTCCAGTAATCCTGAGATTGTAGATCCCACCCACAAGGCTCTACGAAGTGACCACATGTGCGCTCTCACCCACAGAACCCAACAGCTGCAGATAATGTCAAACTGTCAATAACCTGTTTGTAAGCAAGCCCTGCACCTGCAGCTTGGAGACTCGATCTGTCAGGCATATTTAACAGTCTCATGTTGAACAGAGCCCCTAGGTACTCTAGCTCTTGCAAGAATAGCAGAAAGCTCTAAGAAATTCACCACACAATCTAGGCTCTGCAGCATCTCAACCCCTCTCCTGGTGGCCAAAACACTTTCCTATTCTAACTTTGCCCTTATGAGCCATGCTGCAGCCACCACTACCACAATCTTTGAGGTTTGTGGAGCCATAGATAACCCGAAAGGCAGAGCCTGAAATTGAAAATGACAACACCACAAATAATAGGTATTTCTGGTGACATTCTTGAATAAGGATATGAAGATATGCCTCTGTGAGGTTCAATGACATTAGGAATTCTCCCTGCCATACCATCATTATGACCAACTTCAAAGTCTCCATCTGAAAATAAGACCTTGAGAAATCTCATGACCCACATCAGATCCAGGATGCGTCAAACCATAGTACTTTTCTTGGAACAATGAAATATATGGAATAACAGCCATGTCCTCAGTAGGACCTCGGAACCACTGCCCAAAGATGGAGAAAAGATCTAGCATCAGCCCTATTGCCTTCTTTTGAGAGGAGCGATAGGGGGATACGATAAAAGCATCTGTAATTGGCAAAAGAGAACTCCAAGGTGTACCCTTCCCAGATAATATCCAAAAACCATTAAATCAGTCGTAATGTGGAACCAATTTCAATAAAAATAGGATAAGCAATCGTCTCTCTCTTGAATTGGACGCTAGGTCCCCCTGGACTCATTGGTAATTATGGGAGGTGCTCCACAGCTCCAGAGGCACTTCCTCGCTTGGTTGGACAAAAGTACTGAAATCTGCCAGAGGACTAATAAAGCTGCGATGCAGAAGTTCCACCTGCTTTGAAGTGACATGAATCGCGGAATCTAGCTCAGAACTAAGACAAACAGCCCTTAGTCCTAGGCCTGTCCTCTGGATGCCATGAAATCCCCCTAGGCCTTTGACCATCTCCAAATTCTCTCCAAACAACCATTAAAGGAAATCTTAGATTTAGAAATTGAATCCATTGGTTAGTTTCACTGCCACAGCAACCAGCATACAGCTACAATGTATACCATACATCTTGCTGTAGTATGCAGAGTCAAAAGAAGCATCTGCCAAATACACTGCACCTGGTTCCAATTGGAAATCAGTCTCCGCATCACTAGAGCTTAAAACTCCTCCTGCGCCTGCCAAGCAAGCCAAGAGAGATCTGGTCATGAAATCCATACATGCCACAATCTGCAGTGCCATTCTTGCCATTTCAAAAGCCTCTTTAAGCAGAGAATCTTCCTATCCAGTGCATCCTGGAACTAATCTATCATTCCCTGCGCCCCCCTCCCCCCCATCCCTTCTCCAATTTTTTCCCCACCCACCCCCCGGATCCCCAGCCCAGCCCCCTCCCACCCACCTTCCTACACCCTCCCTTTTCTACTTGACGCAATGTCACGTCTTTATACCACTATGTCTCCCTGCATTTTCCCTACCCATACGAAAATTCCCTCATTAATTTAATATTCCACATTGTATGCTTCCTCCCTATCAGACTAAGTTTATCTTGCCATGATGTCTTATCCTCCCAATCCTTCAACATGCAATAGATACTCCCCAGCCGAGACCTAGCTTCAAACTACTAGCTTTCATTTCCTATCCTCATTAATAAGCTCCTGTTCACATTGCATCCTCCCCCTGTCCAACGACCTCCATGTAGGCCCACCCCGCATAATCTAATCCCATCCTGCTCCCCCCCCCCCCCCCCCCCGTTATATTGCTATTCTGGTAAAATTCCACAATGTTATTATATTCCTGCTATAAATGTTATCATGCGATATAATGCTACTAGGTTATCATGTCACCATGTTATAATGTTACAATGTTATAATGTATCAATAAGAAATCTTAGTCTTATTATTCCACTAGCTATAATGTAAACCGTTGTGATATACACCAATGAATGTCGGTATATAAAAATAAATAAATATTTATCGTCATGCCTGCCATTATATCCCACAATGTGTCCATAGTTACCAGCGCAGGACGGGTTAGCATGCCTGATAACTGGCAACTGGGCAAGAGATCTCTCCCTCCAATTACTGGGCTTGCCTGAGACAATTTTTCTTCCCCTTCTAAACTTAGAGGGGTAGCCAAATTGTCATTTTTTTCATCTAGACTTTCTTTGCGGGATTGATAATTTCCCGCAATTAGACCAGAATCTCAGTTCTCATTCACAGTTTAGTCAGGAAGGCTTTCCCTCATCCTTTGAACTGGTGGTAGCCCGATGTTAGGGCTTAAGGAAGCCTCCTCTGCCAACACAGGAGGTCCTCCCCCCTGACCTCCTGGTACATCAGGATATTCCTGCAAGCATTCCCAGAGAGCTAAGATCTAGAAGGAAATACAATCCCTGTCCTTTTGTTCTAATGTATTTATCCCTATGCCTTATTTATCCAAGATTATAAATTGCCTTATTCATATGTTTATAGTTAGCCTAGTTAGTTTGTTTTTCTTATTTACTTAGACCAATTTTCTGTTTTTTGTTCCAAGATTTGTTCCTTGTAAACTGCCACCCGGCAGTAGTTATTACTGTTAACTGTGAACCGGAGTGATATGTATTGTATACAGGAACTCCGGTATATAAAAACCATAAAGAAATAAATAAATAAATAAATATTCAGCACCTTTATTTTGCAGTATAGGTGAGATCATAAAGTTAGTAATTTCTTGTTGTGAAAAAGAAGGGGTAAGGGAGGGGCAGGAAAAACCCTAACCCTGCCCTTACGGGAAGGGAAGATGGATAGGTTACATGAGAAAAGTCAGCAGGAATTTCATATAACTCAAAAACAAATTAAAGAATCCAATGATAGGATTAAATATCTTGAAAACCAGGAGAGGAAAGCCTTAGAATTTACTGCAGCAGTAGTAAAAGATAGAGAAGCAATGTTTAGAAGAATAGAAATGCTTGAAAATAATACCAAACGTTTCAACCTAAGATTTTTAAATTTTCCTAGAATAATGAGGGGGGGGGGGAGGAAAACCCCTCATTACTTTTAAAAAATTTATGGTTGAAACCTTTGTTTTACTTTGGAGCAATCTCCAACTGTTAACAATTGTTATTTCCTCCCCAAATCTAGGAATGAAAATGTAAGATCAGATATGTTTCGGGGGGGGGGGGGGGGGGGAGATCTCTCCAATTTTTTGGAGGACTCCTCAGCAAATGTGATAAATTGGGGAACAATGCTAGTAACTTTCTATTCTATTGCTGACAAATAATATAATGAAAAGATATTTTAATAAATATCCAATTACCTTTTCAGAGAAACCTGTAAACCTTAGGGAAATGGATCTTTTCCTGTTCCTGAGAGGCCAAAAGATACAAAGCACATCCGTCCTTGAAATCTACTCCAGATCAATCAAGTCATGCACTGAGTTATGCAGAGGGAGGGACCTAGAAGGCTTAAGGCCGATTAAAACGGGATCTTCTTTGGAAACCACAGGCTACTTTGATTTGTTCTCTGCTAAACCCAAGGTGCTCATCTGAGAAATCACAAATGGCAGTTTGTCCATATGAAAGCCCATGGTAGAGTTATCCTCTTCCTCTGGAGGGTATTGCCTTTCCAAGCCCTCCTGTGCTCCGGGCTCCTGAAATATATGAAACCCTCCAGAGAGTTCTCAGATACCAAGAGGGATTCCTCACATATGCCCCTCCCCGCTTCCCAGCCTTGGCCTTCTTAGCTGCCAGAAGAGAGGGAGGCAACAAAACCTGGAGCAGACCGATGGACTGAACTGTGTCTCAAAGTAAAAACTTGCCTCATGCACTTTAAAAATTCCCAGAACATAGCAGCCCACAAAGCCTCCATCGGAGAAAGCCCTGCAGGAATCCCTGTAGCTGCTGAAAATGCTTCTACAGAGTATTGCTGCACAGAGGGATCAAGAACAGGGAGTCTGCATTTGTTTCTAACACTTGCAAGTCTAAAATGGCCACCTTAGGGCTACTGTCTGCCACAGGAAACAAAGGTCCAGAAGTTCCTTCTGCATCACTTACCCCTAGGGGGGGGGGGGGGGGGGGGGGGGGAGGAGGAATAGTTATCTCTGTGCCCTGCCTCTACCTCAGAACAGCCGTGGCACAGCTTGGCCATGCCTCCCGGAAATGGTTTTCTGACATTTCACCGGCTGCACAAATTCAACTTTTGAGCTGTGCAACGTCTTCCCTCTTGTGGTAAACCAGCACTGCCGTAGCGAGCACGACCAGCAGAGTAGCAAGACAGCCCCACCCCCCCCAAACACAAAATTCATCCACCCTGTCCATGAATCTTCCTGCCCCAGACTGCCCCTTCCCGGACTCTCTCACTGTAGGGAAAGGGCCCAGACATCCTGCTTCCAATGCATACTAAGGTGCCTTGCTTCTCTTTTGTTTTTTTACTTTATTATCCCTTAGCTCCAGCTCAGCAGCCTTAGGTAGAAATAGAAGCAGGCAAGAAGGGATAGAGCAGAGGCTTAAACCAGGGGAGTAGAAAAAAAAAGGGAGAAGAGAATGGAGAGAAAGGGAACCAAGACCCTCACCAATTGGTAGCCCTCTGCTCCCACTGCCATGCTCTGCTGAGCGAGGGCACCAACACTTTCACCTCAGGAGTTGAAACAGAAGCCACAGATTTAACCTGGAGCAGTGCTCAACTGAGGAAAGGAGACAACTTTCACCTCAGGAGCTGCTCAGCCGAAAAGGTTTCCTTTTCACCCAGCCTACCTGGCCTGCAGTAACACCACATAATGCTCGACTACATCTGCCGGAGACAGAGGATAACATGGATGCCTATAAGCGATTGTGTCAGTGCACCTGTTTTTCTCTGTCTCCATCTGCTGGTCGAAGGGCAACTCATATGTCTGGATTGGCCAGACTGGATAGAGAGCAAGTGACTGCTGAGACATTGTCCAACTGACCTTACTTTTACTAAGGGAAGGAACTCTACCAAGACTAACCTGTTTATGGACCAGAGGCACAGATTCACTAGATCACAACAGCGAAACCACAAGCAACTGCACTCACATACTCCAAATCTATTACTTTCAACAAATTTGAGGGCATGGCCCACCATTTCAAGCTCTCTCTTACCAGGAGTAGTATGAGCAGATGCATTTCATATTTCTAAGATTTTGGGGACCAACAGGGCAGCAAGCACAACTGTAGGGAATGCATGTGAGCCCTGACCCATGGAACTAAATCCAAGGTGGCCACAGTAGGCCCCAAAAGTTAACATTTTGAGACCAAAATGGTCACATTTAAGAACATGCCAAACTGGGTCAGACCAAGGGTCCATCAAGCCCAGCATCCTGTTTCCAACAGTGGCCAATCCAGGTCATAAGAACCTGGCAAGTACCCAAAAACTAAGTCTATTCCATGTTACCATTGCTAGTAATAGCAGTGGCTATTTTCTAAGTCAACTTAATTAATAGCAAGTAATTGACATCTCCTCCAAGAACTTATCCAATCCTTTTTTAAACACAGCTATACTAACTGCACTAACCACATCTTCTGGCAACAGATTCCAGAGTTTAATTGTGCGTTGAGTAAAAAAACTCTCTCCAATTAGTTTTAAATGTGTCACATGCTAACTTCATGGAGTGCCCCCTAGTCTATTATCCGAAAGAGTAAAAAACCGATTCACATCTACCCATTCTAGACCTCTCATGATTTTAAACACCTCTATCATATCCCCCCTCAGCCGTCTCTTCTCCAAGCTGAAAAGTCCTAACCGCTTTAGTCTTTCCTCATAGGGGAGCTGTTCCATTCCCCTTATCATTTTGGTAGCCCTTCTCTGTACCTTCTCCATCGCAATTATATCTTTTTTGAGATGTGGTGACCAGAATTGTACACAGTATTCAAGGTGCGGTCTCACCATGGAGCGATACAGAGGCATTATGACATTTTCTGTTGTATTCACCATTCCCTTTCTAATAATTCCCAACAATCTGTTTGCTTTTTTGACTGCTGCAGCACACTGAACAGACGATTTCAATGTGTTATCTACTATGATGCCTAGATCTCTTTCTTGGGTGGTAGCTCCTAATATGGAACCCAACATTGTGTAACTATAGCATGGGTTATTTTTCCTTGTATGCATCACCCTGCACTTATCCACATTAAATTTCATCTGCCATTTTGATGCCCAATTTTCCAGCCTCACAAGGTCTTCCTGCAATTTATCACAATCTACTTGTGATTTAACTACTCTGAACAATTTTGTATCATCTGCAAATTTTATTACCTCACTTGTCATATTTCTTTCCAGATCATTTATAAATATTGAAAAGTAAGGGTCCCAATACAGATCCCTGAGGCACTCCACTGCCTACTCCCTTCCACTGAGAAAATTGTCCATTTAATTCTACTCTGTTTCCTGTCTTTTAGCCAGTTTGTAATCCATGAAAGGACATAGCCACCTATCCCATGACGTTTTAGTTTTCCTAGAAGCCTCTCATGAGGAACTTTGTCAAACGCCTTCTGAAAATCCAAGTACACTACATCTACAGGTTCAACTTTATCCACATGTTTATTAACTCCTTCAAAAACGAAAAGTAGATTTGTGAGGCAAGACTTGCCTTGGGTAATGCCATGCTGACTTTATTCCATTAAACCATGTCTTTCTATATGTTCTGTGATTTTGATGTTTAGAATACTTTCCACTATTTTTCCTGGCACTGAAGTCAGGCTAACCGGTCTGTAGTTTCCGGATCGCCCCTGGAGCCCTTTTTAAAATATGTGCCACTATTGTATCAACCCTTTTTTGGGTTAGGAATACATGTACTATTGCCTGCTCTTTGAATAATTTACCACCCAACCTAGGTATTCAAAGCCCTGGCTAACTGGCAGTGTTTACTTTTTATTATGATCATACCCCCTTTAAAAAAAATGTCCTTCCCCCCCACCCGAATCCATTCTTCCTGTGTGTACTGTATTTACATTTTACATGTATCAGGGTGATGCTTGCATGGGGTTTTAAAAAGGACCAATATTAAATATCGAATTTGTCCCACGATCAACAAATAAGTCATACTAGAAAACATGTATCAGGCTTTTATCGTTATGTATCAAATAGTACTTAACATATTTCCGCTTAATATTTTATATTGTATATATTTTACTTCGGACCTTCATACCACCCTGCGGTTGAACAAGTTCATAATTTTCACTTGTATATTCACTGCTTGGGGTCACCTTTAATAATTGGTCCACTAATCCCTTTTTTTGGGAAAACATGAAAAAAAGTTTTCTTTTTTGAAGAAAAAATACAGAAGATGGTACTTCCCTTTCTTGAAGTGACCAGAGTCTGACATGAAATCACTTTTCGTGCTGCTGCTGCCTCAGGGACTCTTCAGTTTGTTTCAATCACTACTGTCACAGTCTCCGGATACACTGGGCAACAATGAAAGCGTTACTGACCTAAAAAGGTCCTACTCTGTAGTATCTTGATGTGCTGAACACGAATATGACCAGGAAAAGTTTTTATTGGCTCTCGTTTTGAAGATATTTAATATAGTTCACTTTCTATGTTTAGTCATGTAAATTTATCCAGGACTGTAAATAAGCCTTGAATGATGTAATATTGCATAATACCCTCATGCACACATCATCCAGAGTTTATTTATTTATTTGCAGTTTTTATATACCGACATTTGTTTAGTAACCTCACATCGGTTCACAGATAACAAACATTGCAGCTGTGCAAACTAGAACATATGCAACAGTGCTTTACAAAAAACATTTACAATAATCAATAAACTTTACAATAAACTGTTAACGAAAATATGCAACAGTGTTTTACAATAAACTTATTTAACCGGGGGGGGGGGGGGGGGGGGGGGGGGGGAGGAGGGGTAATAGTGGAAACAATGGAAGGGAAAAATCAAATAGTGGTACATATAGTTTATTACATCATCTTCTGATGCAATGCAGTTCTACTGCCATGCTGCTGCTGAGGAAGCTGACGTCAGCAGTGTACTATATGAAGCCCAGTCAGAAAGGGTGAGCATTTGAAATATTCATGCTGGCTGACTACTGCTAGACACTCCGCAGAGATGCTCCCGAACAGGTGTACAAGAGACAAGCAAAGAAATCTAAGACGTAGTCTATGACTTCATTTTTCAAACGGTATTAACCGTAGGTCTCCTACTATTGGCATACAATTCAAGATACAATTATATTATTGCATATTACAAAAAAACTAGAGCCAATTTTGCATTTTCACAGTCACATTCATGTTTAGCACATGGAAATGTATAAGAATTGACTAATTTCATTTCCGTAACATGACTTTTGTGAAAAATTGTTGCCCAGTGATATTTGTTTCATTTCAGTTGAAAGATCCATCATATCCATCGTATCTCTTCTATAAGAAAACTACTTAAATTTCACATTTGATGCAGACACTTGCACAAAAAACAACAAATGCACATCGCGGACAACTAGCGAGAGCTCTTTAACAGAGCTGCTTACCCAACACTACCACCATTTTCTTTCCTTGGCATTTAGGTGCTGTCAGGTTGAAAGCGAGTCTAATTTATGTGTGAGGCTCACAAGTCTCACGTGGCTATTGACATGCTATAATTAACAGGTTGGGGAAAAAAAACACAGATGCCAGATGTCTAATTATTTAAAATGTTATTAATACTTATTTTTATTAATAACATTTTAAATACTTAGACATCTGGCATCTATTTTATTTTTTCAGCCTGACAGTTTTTATAGATCGCCTTCCTTTTTGTTTTTTGGGTCCCATGCTATAATTAACAGACATTGAAATCACATGAACTGAACCCATTTCTATCTCCTTGTTTAAAACCCTTCAGTGTAAATGATAGATCCACAGTTATTCTTGCTGCCTAAGCCACTTCACCCTGTCTCCTCTCCAATGCGGTGGAACTATTTCCAATACTGTCCATCGTACATCTTCAAATGTGTGATTAAACACTTTAAAATGGACTACTAAGGGTTCCTCTATTTTAACCCGTTTTTCATGTTCTGTCAATCTGGTGCGAATTTGACATTTCGTCCTTCCCACATATGTAAAGTGGGAAGCCCTTTACATCTACGAGTGTGCATGGAGCCAGCACTTGAAGTGCTGGAAAAGATATATAGATGACGTCTTCATCATTTGGGTCGGTCCACACTCTGCACTGTTAGAATTTCATTCCTGGTTGAACAATTTAGACACATGCTTCAAGTTTACCATTAATTTCCATTACCAACAGGCAGCGTACCTTGATATTCTGATCTCTAGGCATGATCACTCCCTTCAAAAACCAGTATTTTCCACAAAATGAATGAACACAATAATTTGTTACGATATGATTGTTTTTAAAATTAACTGGATGAAAGCTATCTCCCCATATGCCAGGTCCTGAGACTAAGGAGACTATGTACGGATTGGGCAGATTATAAAATTCAAGCCAACACATGGCGGGAAAGGTTTCTGCAACGAGGATATCCGTGTCCTGCGTTAAATCAGCATATCGTCAAGCCCTATATGCCAACAGAGAACATTTATTTTTGCAAAAAACCAGTGGAGGGGGAAATCCAACCCGCAAACACCTTGGTGATGAGACATACATTAGCATCTGCCTCAATCAGCCGAGCCATTCGGAAACATTGGGCTATTCTTCAAGAAATTCACCCTTGTTTTAAAGAATCAATTAGGATTGCCTTTTCTAGAGGCTCAAATAAAGATAGTGTGGTTCACGCTAGCTGTGACAATCCTCCGGTCGAGACTGTTAAAACATGTTCAAAATGTGTTTTCTGCCCATTAAGATCAGCACAACTATCAAAACACCGTCGCGTCAGATAATCACATTGCCAAGTGAATTCAATTGTCATACAACTTTTGTAATTTACGCAATATTTTGCCCGTGCCACCTTACATATGTGGGAATGACGAAATGTCAAATTCGCACCAGATTGACAGAACATAAAAGTTGTCTGAAAACAGGTAAAATAAGAGGAACCCTTAGTAGTCCATTTTAAAGTGTTTAATCACACATTTGAAGATGTACGATGGACAGTATTGGAAATAGTTCCACCGCATTGGAGAGGAGACAGGGTGAAGAGACTTAGGCAGCAAGAATAACTGGATCTATCAATTATAATCAGTTACACTGAAGGGTTTAAACAAGGAGATAGAATGGGTCCAGTTCATGTGATTTCCATGTCTGTTAATTATAGCATGTCAATAGCTACGTGAGACTTGTGAGCCTCACACATAAATTAGACTCGCTTTCAACCTGACAGCACCTAAACACCAAGGAAAGAAAATGGTGGTAGCGTCAGGTAAGCAGCTCTGTTAGAGAGCTCTCGCTGGTTGTCCGCGATGTGCATGCGTCTGCATCAAATGTGAAATTAAAGTAATTTTCTTATAGAAGAGAATCGATGGATGATGGACCTTCCAGCTGAAATGAAACAAATATCCGGAGACTGTGACAGTAGTGATTCAAACTAAAAAGAGTCCCTGAGGCAGCAGCACACGAAACGTGATTTCATGTCAGACTATGGTCACATCAAGAAAGGGACCTACCATCTTCTGTAATTTTTTTTTTTATCAAAAGAAAAATTTGTCATGTTTCCCCCCCCCCCCCAAAAAAAAGGGGGGGGGATTAGTGGACCAATTATTAAATGCGACTCCAAGCAGCGAATATACAAGTGAAAATTATGAACTTGTTCAACCTCGGGGTGGTATGAAGGTCCGAAGTAAAATATATAAAAATATATACAATATAAAATATTAAGCGGAAACATAAGTTAAGTACTACTTGATACATAAAAAAGATAAAAGCCTGATACAACGTGTTTTCTAGTTTTATAAAGGACCCCACCCCCAACATCTTTAGACTCATGGTAAGTGATTCCATTGGAACAGCTTTCAGAAACTCATCACTGGTCTCTTCAAGCATGCACAAAATCAGAACAAAAATAGGGAACCTTAATGACTGTTTTGCTGAGTGATTTATCACATTTTATTTTGCTAGTACTGTACTACAAGATCTGCTCCCAACAAGCTTCACCCCTACCACGTCTATGGAATTTAGAGTTACTTGGGGCTCCCTGCCAATATCCAAATATGGTAGGAAATTAAGTGGCATGCACATTAAGCCAGTTAGTTTCTTTTGCTTTCTAGCCCGGTGCTGAAATTGTCTCCCAATTCCCTTCATTCAAGATTAGTAAGAACATCTAGCCAACTGATGTTATAGAATACTAGTAGTAAAAGCCTGTCCAAGAATGAGGAAGTACTATGACGTGAAGAAAATGTGTAATTGTGTGATAGTAGAACCCCCCCCCCCCCATCCCCTTATCGACCCCACTCTCCCTCATTCACTTCCTGCCATCACCCTAAAAATTCACTGATCCTGATCCCCCCCCATGAAGCCCTTACTCACCCAGGTTTACTCCCCCACCCCAGTTTACTTTCTCCCCATCCCCAATTCGCTCCCCCAGTTTTCCACATTCACTTTCTCTCCCCACCCGTGGTTTTCCATCACCCACAAGCCCCTGTTACCCTGGTTTACTCTCCCCCCAAACCCTTCACTTACCCCAGTTCACTCCCCTCCACCTATTGGCCAACCTTGAAGCGTCTCTGGCACAGCCTCCCTCCTCCCCTATGGCCCAAGCATTGTGCTTTGAAGCACATAATTCAAAGCATGCCATTCAGTTCAGGCTCCAGGATGGGCACTGTTCACTGCTACCAATGTCTTCCTAGCCAGGCAGGGAGAGGGTAAGTGTGCCATCCACCGCCACAACTTCCCTTCCAGAACAGGCTCAAGTTCCATATAGAGAAGGGGGCAGTATTCAGTTCACATACTGGCAATGCAGGCACAGGGCAACCTTCCTCTATTATTGTTAGAAGTAGCTGCACAAAGTATTTTCAAAATCAATTAAGATGCTATGATCTCTTATTCACTTAGCACCAAAAGCTACTTCTTTAAAATTTTAATTTTACTAATAAATTTAGTGATGGCAAAAAAAGACACTAGACTGCCAATACTGGAAATCAAAATACTCCTCTCTTCATTCATCTGGCAAATACAGCACAACCAGTGACAATTCAAGTTCCCCCACAAAGCCCTGCCAATATACCCCAACCTTACCACAGGTTGTAAATAACAAAAGTAGCAGCTTATGCCGTGAGAATTCAGTGTTCTCCCAAAAGCATTAAGCAAATGGGAACAATATGCTTTTTGTCTTAGATCTTTCCCTAGTGATTTTGAATGAGAACATAACTCTAGAGAGAAAACATCCAAACTTTCCTTTAAATGCCATCTTATAAATTAAGTTTGCAAAACTGTGCCATTTGCTGTTCATATAAAAAAGTGAGTCAAAAGGTTTTTTTGCACTTACATATCAAGACACACACAATTTAACTTTATTTCACAGAAAGAAAAAGACTGAAGAACTAAAAATGGTTTAACACAGACATGTAATTATTATTCCAATTAAGATCACTATTCTAAAATTGTATTGCCCAGGGATCTTTACTACAATTCCAGCAGTGATTCAAAGTATTCCTAATTTACATCCAATTTACAAAAACTGATCTGTCTTCACTAGCTAGAACTAGCCTTTGAATGGAATTTCCAAACAAAAATTCTGAAAATGTTATTTAAAATTTAGACAAGTGTACCTGAAAAAACACAAAATGTCTGTCTTTTGTAGAAATGAAGAACAGGCTGTAAATTATACCTCTTTAATGGATTAACTCAAATCTGTGACTAGCTTATGCTCCCTTCAGACAACCACAATATTTTTGTCTTTTATAATCCATAATTGAGTTTGCCTCTGTTAAAAAATAACTAAGCAATCTTCAGAAATGTTTTGATTTACATACACATACCAGTATGGATCATAAGGACACAATCAGTTGGTTACATAAAACATTCAATAAAAAATCATTTAATGCATGCTATAAACCTATTGCACACAAACATGAAGAGGAAAAAATGAAAATAAAATCTGATTGCATCTCAAAATTATAGTACATATCAATCTACCAAAATATCCAAGTTAGCAGATGCGTACCAATTAAATATTTATTTATAAAACATTTGATAACTTTTTGCCAAGAATGACCTCAAACATCCAAAACAACTCAAAATGGAAGATGAATTAAAACAAACTTTCAGACTAGCATATTTAAAGGAGTAACTCAGTAAGTTTAAAAAACTCCAAGATTGAGAAATAAAAAGCAGCTCTTTAAGAACACCTACTGTAACTGCATAATGGGCAAGTTACCTTTTTAGCTGTCTGTGGTAAGATAACATACAAGCATAATGCTTAATCATTTATCATTGCTAAACTTAAATATATTCCCTGATGGGGATGCCATACTAAGTCCTCAGGCACAGCAAACAAGTCTAGTTTTCAAAGAAATAAAGTTTAACAAAATAGTTAAGAGATATTTTATTGGACTAATATTTCTGACCAGATTTTGGGAGCTATACTTAGTTCAGGCAAAAAAGAACCAGAAAGGCAACCATTTACTTATATACCAGGGTAACATCTTTTGCATTACCGGTTTATTTTGCTTTTACCAGATGAAAGGAATTAAAATATTTTGACTAGTTTTCAGTTAGCCCAATGAAAAGATATTACCTACAATTCTTTTATTGACCTATTTTTCTACATATCCATCACTAATGAAATCCATAAAATCTTACTATGAACATATGATTTGTTGCACTAAATGCAACAAAAAGCTACTCATTGTTCATTTTGTCACAATACTCTCAAAGCCATTGTGTATCCAATAGTTTTACAGCTATATCATACCAACATAAATTTCCCATGTTTGTTTTAGAAAGGAGAATCATTCACCCAAAAAAATGTAAAGTGCAAGATACTGTATAAAAATTTCAACTTCCAATTACACAGTCATTAAATACAGAAACAAAAATAAAGATTATAGCTTATACAATTTTTTCGATGATTATTTTCCAATTTGTTAAACATGGAAGTCATGAGTTTTCCCTCAGTCATATACAGTAACTTGCTCCTTGGACATCCATTTATGTATATTACCCACCTTATCATGAACAACTGTTCAAAGTAGGGTACAAAAGAATCATAAAATAAACTAAACCACTGCAGAACTGAACGACTGAAGTTCACTTTACCTTCAGGGAAAAGCAGGATTGAAAATTGACTTACACAGTTTACTCCTACAATAGCAAATTATACTAGTGTACGACAAGGAATAAAAGTATTATAAAGTGCAGAAAAATTAGATTACTGCAGTACTAGGTAAATATTAAGAAAAAATAGCATGATAAAAAGATAACGCATTCAGATTATAGTAAGAAATCGATCTTAGAAAAAAAAAACCCTTGCTGAAATTATAAGACCGCCTCGCCCGTAAAGACTTTGAAATGGATGAAAAGATTAAGGCGGCTGATGTTGGTCACTTTTCACAGGACAGCCATGTTCTTTTCAGGGCCAGCAGAAGGGGAGGAGGAGGGGGATTACAGGAATCACGTCTGCACATCATGCATGACAAAAGATGTGACTCCATCTTCGTATTTTAACCAAGTTTCCGCCATTAGGGGAGGAAGAGGACAACAACAAAAAATAGAGAGAGAGAGAGACAAATAAAAAACGGGCTCATTTATTTAATGGCTGTAACGAGCCCTCCCGTCCACATCAACCCCAATACTGAAAGACTCATGAATCGGGGGGGGGGGGGGGGGGGAGCGCCCGAGGAAGTTTTCCCGTACGGTTGCCCGGCTTTTTCATGGTGCACGATCGCCGGTACACACCCTGCAAAAGGCTTCCCGCCCTGTACATACAGCAGCAGCGCCCCGGAATGTATACGTGCACCATGCACCGAATCCCACGGGAATGGCAATGTTTCCAGCCGGTTACTGCTTCCCCGCCTTGAAAGGAACATTTAAGTACTGCCCGCACCTCGAAGGGCGCCACTCTCCGGAGCCCGGGGAGCGCCGCCGCCTCTCCCTTCGCTCGGGTTCCCCCCCCCCCCCCCCTCCTTCTCCGGCGTCTTCCCTCTCCCCCACGGGAGGAATTTCCCGGCCGCCGCTGCCGCCACAGAAATGGAAAAGGGAGAAGCCGCCTTTTTCCCGGGAGAGAAACCCCCCCCCTCTCTCTCTCTCTCTCTCTCTCCCCCCTCCGACCCATCCGCTCCCACCCCCGCCGCGCGGCCTCACCTTCCAGCAGCCTGGTAATGAGGCTGTCGACATTCAGCTCTCCATCCGCCATTTTGCACTGAAAAAACCCACTAACAAGCTTTATAAAAAAAAAAAATAATAAACCTCCAGCACTGAGGAAAGAAGAGAGGAGGAGGAGCTCCAGCCTCCGACGTCGCCGCAGCCAGCGCGCAACCCCCCCTCTCCTTTCCTCCGCCTCCCCGCTGCCACTCAGCGGCGAACCAAGAATAACCCGCCGCCGCCTCCGCTCGGAGCCGGGCAGGGAAAACCGCCTCCGTCGCGCGCCTGCGCACACCGCTCCGGCCCTCACATAGCTAGAGTACCACAAGCCTACTGCAACCCGCCCTCTCACGCAGCTGCGTTTATAATCTTACTGTAAATCAGCCCAACCCCCCCCCCCCCCGTCATCAAAGAGCTAAAGTCCTGCTCCAGCCTCACACAACTACAACAACAATCCCGCTCGAACCTCACTCCTGCCAGGGATATAATAATCTTACCCTAACTCCCCCCCCCCCTCCTCCTCCGCAGATCTATGGTATAATCCCGCTCAAATTTCACGGCTCATAGAGCTAAAATAATCCTTGTCTACCCCCCTCCCCCCCCCCCCAACGCACACAAACACTTCTGCTAAAACCTCGCTCCTCATAGAGCTATAAACCCAGACTAAATCCCGCACCCATACAGAAATAGAATCCCACTAAAACCTTGCTCCTTATAGAGCTATAATAATCCTAGTCCAAACCCCCCCCCCCCCACAGAGAAATGGTACAATCCCACTAAAACCTCACACTTCATAGGGTTCGAATAATCCTAGTCTAAACCCTTCCCCCACGGAGAAATGATAGTATCCTGCTCAAATCTCACTCCTCATAGAGCTATAATAATCGTAGTCTAACCTCCCCTCCCCTAACACACACAGAGCAAACAGTACAATTCTGCATTCCTTGACCGAGCGGAGTTGAGTTGTACATAAAGGTTCTGTAAACGTTGTGTATTGCTATTGCTTTCTCCTTTCATGAAAAATTCAGTAAAGAAATTAAAAAAAAACCAAAAACCTGGGGCTTGATAAAACTATAATCTAGACTAAATCCCCCCACCCACAGAGAAATAGTACAATCCCAATAAAAGTTTGCTCCCCAAAGAGCTATAATAATCCTAGCTAAGACCCTTCCCCCACAGAGAAATAGTACAATCCTGCTAAAATGTCACTCCTCTAATAATGTATTCCAACCTCTTTCCCAGACACAAAGCAACAGTACAATTCCACTAAAAACTCACTCCTTATACATCTATAATCCAGATTAAACCCTCCTCCCCACAGGGAAATAGTACAATCCTGCTAAAATGTCACTCCTCTAATAATGTATTCCAACCTCCTTCCCAGACACAAAGCAACAGTACAATTCCAATAAAAACTCACTCCTTGTACATCTATAATCCAGATTAAACCCTCCTCCCCACAGGGAAATAGTACAATCCCTCTAAAACTTCACTTCTCATAGAACTACCAGACTAAACCCTCCTTCCCGCAGAGAAATAGTACAATCCTGCTAAAACGTCACTCCTATAATAATCACAGTCCAGCCTCCTTCCCATACACAACACAACACTACTATCCCACTAAAGGCTCACTCCTCATACAGCTATAATCCAGACTAAACCCTCCTCCCCCACAGAGAAATAGTACAATACTTCTAAAACCTCATTCCTCACAGAGCTATAGTAATCCTAGTCTAAATATCCCCCAAGAAAGCAACAGTACAATCCCACTCAAACTTTATATCTCATAGAGCTATAATAAACCCAGTCCAACCCCCTCCTCATCATTGAGCTACAGTACACTCCAGTTCAATTCAGACCCTGTTTGTTGCATTGGAAGACCAGAGTTGGCTACCCCTGTTAACCTAATAACAAGGTGAATGACAGCAGATAAAGACCAAAATACTCCATCCAGTCTTCCCAGCAATTTTTTATTTATGTACAGTGTAAAATTTATTAAAATATATGAATCACCAAATGTACTAAACTCTAGGCAATTTACAATTAAAAAAAAACATAAACATTTAGACATAGCATACACTACAAATAAAAATTTAAAAAGCACATTAACTCAATAACTGCTGTTCATACCAGCTAGAATATTAGCAACTAGAACACGTGATCATGTGAAGGCCAAATTGAACAAGTAGTTCTTCAGTTCTGCCTTGAATTATTTTAGTGTTCATCTCTTGTCACAGCTGGTTGGGTAGTGAATTCCAGAGCTGTGGCGCTGCAACAGAGAATGTTCTCTCTCTGGTCTCTTGAAACCGGGCCAGTTTATGAGAGGGTACCTCCAACAATCCTGTATACTGTGATCGCAGATTACGAGTAAGCGTGTAAATCTTAAAAAGAGCATTTGCCCATGGAAAAGAATTAATCTGAAGTAGGTGGTGTATCATAACAGAAATTTTATACTTTATATGCCACTGAGTCAGAAGCCAGTGCAAATTGTAAAGTACAGATGAAATATGCACTTGAATGTGCATACCAGAGATAAGTGTGGCAGGACACTCCAGTCCGCCACTATAAACCTTTAATTCCATTCCTTGAGATTTAACACCTTGTGAGCTATCTATTAGAGATGTGATTTGGCCGAACTTTTTGGTTCGGTCTTCGTTATCGGCCATCCACAGGAAATTTCGTTTTTCCGTGGTTCGGGCCGATTTTATTTCATCTTCCCCCCTGAAACAAAGCCCAAAATCTGGGGGGGGGGGGTAGACAGGGGGTTGTAAAAAAAACCCCAAAAAACCCCACCCCTAACCCTTCAAATTTAATTAATTGCAACCCCCCACCCTCCTGACCCCCCAAGACTTGCCCGACCGACCCTCCAAGACTTACCGAAAGTCCCTAGTGGTCCAGTGGGGGTCCCGGGAGCGATCTCCCGCTCTCGGGCCATCGGCTGCCAGTAATCAAAATGGCGCCGATGGCCCTTTGCCCTTACCGTGTGACAGGGGCTATCGGTGTCATTGGCCGGCCTCTGTCACATAGTAGGAGCAGTGGACTGCCGGCGCCATCTTAAAAAATGGTGTGGGCCATCCATTGCTCCTACCATGTGACAGGGGCCAACCAATTTTCCCAATGCTCTGTACATACAGGTAGATGTTGTGATACTTGGCCTCATCACTTGGGGGACCCTTCCAAGTAGTACCCATGTCCAGCATAGGTTAAAATGCTCAGGACCTTCCTGGATACACATAACAGTTACAACACATTACACATACACCTTCCTCTATCACCTTCATCTTCATTTTCATTTGCACCTTTGCCTTCTCTGTTCTGCCAGGGGAAGAACCAGTTACCAATTGATTTCTTACTTGTTCCCCAGAGGGGAAAACCATACCCAGTGGGTCGTCACCCACACTCCTTAGACTCTCACCATTCCACTGCTATGTATCCTGGAGGAGTACTTAACCACTTTACACTTTCTTCTAAATACACTTTATCACTTGATCTCCAGGGGGAAGATCTCTCCAACTTCTCCTTCATCTTCTCCTCAGATGCTTACACATGGCCTGTTAAAGGAAAACCAGTAATTGCAAAGGAAACCAGGATATAGGAGCACTTCCAATAGAGATCAGCTACAAAGAAAACAAGTTAGAAGGTATAATACAGACTTTACTGGTAATAGTTATAAATTTGATTATGCAATAAATAAATCAAGAATACCACTTTTATATAATTTTTTCTGAACATTTTATAGATTTTTATGAAGCATTTTTAATTTTTTTTTCTAACACTAACAATTTTCAATATGAAATTTTATTACACAATGATCAAACATAGTATTTCCTTTTCAACTGAAAAATCAAATAATTAATACCCTTCCTTTCAGAGAAATCAGAATGTCCATAATAATGGGAGGTTCTTCAGATCTTCTTGGCCTCTGGTCCAGGCCAGGTCATCCTGTTGATGGAAGAGTCCTCACTAGGAAATCAAAGTCCACTCTCTCAAAGAGGAAAAGCTTACTGTTCTTTATCTTTGTCAACTTGAGCTTCAGCAAGCTAACCAGAATAATCTGTAACAAAGTACAAACAGACAACATGCAGGGAAACTGAGTCCCTTCTGAAGTGTCAGGATATCTGTATGTGCTTTGACTGCCCCATAGATGTAGAACTGGTGGACTGTTCATCAGAACACTTTCCTCGTCCTCTTCCCAGGCGAGGAGCCACAGCGACAGTTAGGCATCCCGGTAGAGTCTTTACTGGTGTTGCTGGCCGCACAGCCTCCACCTGGCTGCACCTGCCACTGCAGGACTGTTGCAACCGTCCCTTTCCGATGGCTTCACTCCGCCTACCTCTCTTTGCTTGCTTCTCCTCATGCTGCGGATGGACACCTGGCTACCGCGGCGTCTGCCTGCCGTCCTCTCTGGCGTCCCCGGACCGGCTTAGGCGCTGCCTCCCGCCATGCTCCGCTTGTACCATAGGGCGCGCGCGCCGCGCAGCCCTTCTTCTTATTTCCTACTTGGCGCGAAGCTCCGGGGCATTCCTTCGTGATGACGTCATGCTGCCCGGATATTTAAAGTCTATAATGTTTGCTAGTCTTTGAGTTAGCAAGGGTAAACCTATGGGAATCCTACGGATGGGATTCGCTCTCCGTACCCAGCTACTCTGCCTCTCCAATCTCTATTGGGCTCTCTTATGCTAACGGGGTACCCGCTCCTCGGGGGCCTCACTTGCTTTCCAGGTTGCTATCAGGAAACCGGTACTCGCTCCTCAAAGGCCCATGTTCCCTGACTCACTGCCTGCTCCTACCTTCTCTTCTGCCTGGAAGGATTCACTAATCTTCAACACCAGTGAATATTACCATCTTCACCTCAGAGCTGTTCCCTGGAACCAGACACTCGCTCCTCAAGGGTTTGCCTCCGTTCCAGCCCCAGTGCCATCTCCGTGGAACCACTGTGTAAGTACATCTCCTACAAGCCTCTCAGCTCTCAGGATTCAGATACTCGCTCCTCAAGGTTCTGCTCTCCCTACCCTGGGGATCTCCATACTGGGGTCTTGTATATTCTCCACTGTACTCATTCTCTCAGTTCTTTCCACTACAGCACTGCTACCGGAGGAGTCGCTGTTCCAGCGCCTGAGGGATACCAGCCCTGCCAGGCTATTCCAGCTGCTCACTACTGCCACCTCTGGTGGCTTCCTTACACAGTATAATAAAAGATCAAACTCTGCCTTTGTGTGTCCTGAGCTAAGCCTGACCTGTGGCCCCTCACGGGACTTCCCCCCATGGGTGTGGTCAGCTGCTACAGTGTCCAAGGGGCCACCCAAACCTCACAGTTTACAACAAGGACAGATGAGTTCCTTCAGCGAAGGCAATTTCGCAGTGGGTTTTTCAACTCCTCCAGAGCTGCCACTGCTTTCTCCTGACCCCCACGGGTGAGACCTGCTCATCATGATAATGAATGTCCATCCTCTGGGAAGCATTAGTGGCTGGGGTCCTTCTCTTCACCCCACAGTAATGCCGGGACCCATGCCAATATTGTTGAACAATGGCCTGTTGCAGTTATAGCAGTGGGTATTTACAGGCTCTGGTCGTTAACAAGCGTGGCAGTCTGCACACTCAACAGCTAACACTGCTCCCATTCTCGCAAAGTGCATCCTAAGCCCCGCCCAATATTGTATGGGTTGTGCTATTTCTGTTAATCCAACTACATGGTTCATATCACAGACGTGAACCATAGTCTCACTTACCCATAAGAACATAAGAATGTAAGATATGCTGTACTGCGTCAGACCAAGAGTACATTAAGCCCAGTATCCTGTCTCCAACAGCAGCCAATCCAAGTCACAAGTACCTGGCAAGCACCCAAATATTAAACAGATCCCATGCTACTAATGCCAGCAACAAGCAGTGGCTATTCTCTATTGATTAATAGCATTTATGGACTTCTTCTCCAGGAACATCCAAACCTTTTATAAACCCAGCTACACTAACTGCCTTATCCACATCCTCTGGGCAACGAATTCCAGAGCTCAGCTGTGCACTAAGTAAAAAAGAATTTTCTTCAATTTGTTATAAATGTGTTACTTGCTGACATCATGAAGTGCCCCCTAGTCTTTGCATTATCTGAAAGAGGAAATAACCATTTCACATTTACCCATTCAAGACCGCTCATGATTTAGACCTCTATCATATCCCCCCTCAGCCTTCTCTTCTCCAAGCTGAACAGCTCTTATCTCTTTAGCCTTTCCTCATAGGGGAGCCATTCCATTCCCTTTATCATTTTGGTTGCCCTTCTCTGTACTTTATCCATCACAACTATATCTTTTTTGAGATGCGGCAACCAGAATTGTACACAGAACTCAAGGTGCGGTCTCACCATGGAGCGATACAGAGGCATTATGACATTTTCCGTTTTATTCACCATTCCCTTCCTAATAATTCCTAACATTCTGTTTGCTTTTCTGACCACTCTAGCAATCTGAGCTGACGATTTCAATGTAATATCAACAGATCTCTTTCCTGGATGGTAACTCCTAATATGGAACCTAACATCGTGTAACTACAGCAATAGTCATTTTTCCCTATATGCATCACCTTGCACTTGTCCACATTATATTTCATCTGCCATATGGACACCTAATCATCCAGTCTCGCAAGGTCCTACTGCAATTTATCACAATCCACTTGTGACTTAACTACTCTGAATAATTTTCAGTCATCTGCAAACTTGATCACCTCACTCGTCGTACCCCTTTCTAGATCATTTATAAATGTTTTAAAAAGCACCGGTCCAAGTACAGAGCCCTGAGGCTCTCCACTGTTTACCTTTTCCACTGTGAAAACAAACCATTTAATTCTACTCGCTCTTTCCTGTCTTATAATCGGTTTGCAGTTCTCAAAAGGACATCTCCTATCCCATGACTTTTTAATTTTCTAAGAAGCCTCTCATGAGCGACTTTGTCAAATGCCTTCTGAAAATCCAAATACACTACATTACTAGTTCGCCTTTATCCACATTTTTATTCACCCCTTCAAAAAATGTAGCAGATTTGTGAGCCAAGACTTCCCATGTGTAATCCATACTGGCTATGTCCCTTTAAATCATGTCTATCTATATGTTCTGTGATTTTATTCGTTATAATAGCTTCCACGAATTTTCCAGGCACTGAAGTCAGGCTCACTGGTCTATATTGTCCCAGATCATTTCTAGAGCCCTTTTTATATATTGGGGTTAGATTGGTCACCTTCCAATCCTCAGATAAATGGATGATTTTAATGATAGATTTGGGGTTTTTAATGTTATGGTTTGTTGTGAACTGCCTTTATCTACTTTGTAAATTTGGTATATGCGGTATATAAATCTGAAATGAAACGAAAGATTACAAATTACTTGTAATAAGTCTAAAATTTCATTTTTTAGTTCTTTCAGAACCAGGCCTGGCGTGACTGGGTGTGTATACCATGCATTTGCATGGCGCGCACATCCGGAGAGGCGTCAAGCCAGCGGCAGCAGGAGAGGGTGTGGGCCACCGGCAGAGTCTAACCAGCCGCCGGCCGAAGAAAGAGAGAGCACCGGCGATGGAAGGAGAGGCCCATGCGAGCACACACGCCCGCACACAGCTTCCACTCCCTCCCCTTCCCACCAAGCAGGAAGATCGGTGGGTCGCAATGGCTTACTAAGGAGGGGGCCGGTCCGCCCCAGGTGATAATATGTGCAGTGTTGCCTGGTGTAATATGTGCAGTGTTGTTAGGGTTGTTTTGCTATGGGAGGTTTACTATATTGTATTTATTTATTTATTTATTTATAATTTTTATATACCGAGGTTCTTATAGAGACTACAAATCACTCCAGTTTACATATAACGATAAACTGCCCAACAGAGATAAGGGGCTTTACATAGAACAGTGGCACATATGGAACAATATAACTGGATGACAATTTAACATAATGATAATAAATAATATAGTATAGTTTAACATTGTAATTAATAAAATTATGTAATATAATCTGTATAATTTAACTATTTAACTTGGATATAGTGACATATTAACCATGCCAGATATAAATAATAAGATAAAACTCCAGTTGCAGAGGAAAATATAAAACTCCAGTTGCAGAGGAAAATATAAATAATAAGATTAATTTTTAGAACTCAAAGATTGTTGTCCAGTTGCAGAGACCTGAAGGTAAGACTTGGTATGGTGACCATAATTAGGGGATACTTCTTATTTGGGAAGACTTTCCGTCTTGGTAGGATTGTGAGTCTGGGAAGGCTTGTTGGAAAAGAAGAGTCTTTAGTCTTTTTTTGAACTCCTGATGATTGGGTTCAAGTCTTAGATTTGGGGGGAGCATGTTCCACTGGTGGGGGCCTGCTAAGGATAGCGCTCTTTTGCTCAGAGATGATTTTACTTGTTGGGCATGCAGTGTTCCTTTGTAAACGCTTCTGATTGGTCTAGAAGATGTGTGTGGTTGGAGTTGAAAGCTTAACGTGATGGGAGCTATTTTGTTTGTCGCTTTGTGGATGATTGTGAGTACCTTATAGAGTATCCTTTGTTTAATGGGAAGCCAATGTAGGTTACTAAGGATTGGGGTGATGTGATCTTTTTTGTTAGTGCTTGTTAGAGTTCTGGCAGCAGAATTCTGTACCATCTGTAATGGTTTGATCGTGTTGTTGGGTAGACCTAGTAGCAGGGAGTTGCAATAGTCGAGCTTAGATAATATAATGGATTGAAGTACCAGCCTGAAGTCGGAGAAGTAAAGGAGGGGTTTAAGTTTTTTGAGGACTTGCAGTTTGTAAAAGCAGTCCTTCGTGGTATTGTTTACGAACTTTTTTAGGTTAAGATGATTGTCAAGCCATGCTCCAAGGTCTCTGACGTCTGGTGAGAACATGTTATTAGCGTTTGGTAGAGAGAGGCTAGAAGAGATTGTGAGGGGATCCTGAGAGACAATGAGCATTTCGGTTTTATTGGCATTCAATACTAGGTTGAGGCTTGAGAGTAATTCCTTAATGGGCTGTAGGCATTCGTTCCAGTACGTGATGGTTTTTTGAAGGGATTCTGTAATCGGGAGAAGGATTTGAATGTCGTCTGCATAGAGGTAATGGGTAAGCTTGAGGTTTGAGAGTAGGTGGCAGAGAGGGAGGAGGTAGATATTGAATAGGGTGGGAGAAAGTGATGATCCTTGCGGGACTCCTTGCTCTGTAAGGATTGGATGCGATTCTTTGTTGTTTATCCTTACTTTGTAGAATCTGTTGCTTAGGAAGGAGTGAAACCATTTGAGAGCTGTGCCTTTGATCCCTATATTAGCTAGTTGTAATGGCAATTCTGTGTATTCATGGCTTTCTGAGGGCCAAGCCCACATCCAGCGAGCATAAAAGTCTAATTCCATAGGACCTCAAAGTGTCTTTTTCACAGAATTTTCTGGTTGGCACCACAGAACTGCATGAAAATACAATATGCATGTTGTAAGTGATATTTTTGCCTCAGAAGACTGTACTCTTGAATGTTCTTTTTCATATATAATTTGCTATAAATGCATAATTTAATTGTGTGTCTGTAAAGGGTGTGGGAGTGAGTGTGTGTGTGGGGGGGGGGGGGGGGAGTGGCGTGGCATGTGTGCAAGGCTGTAAGGTTTGCCTAGGGTACCTAATACACTTTCTTATCCATGGGTTCTCGGTGGAGGGGTGGGGGCTTGTCAGTTTTTAAAAATATAGATTGCAGGACAGAGTTGTGTGTCATTTGACAGGCACTGAATGGGGGGCAGCACTGTAACTTTTTGCATAGGTCAGCAAAAAAACTAGCACCAGCCCTGTTCAGAACCCTGGGGTCTATACCATCTGTTCCAGGTGATTTGCTACTTTTCAGTTTGTCAATCTGGCTACTACATCTTCCAGGTTCACCGTGATTTGGGTCAGCTCATTTGAATCGTCACCCTTGAAAACCATCTTTGGAACAGGCATCTTCCCAACATCCTCTTTGAGAAGCACAGAAGCAAATAATTCATTGAGTTTTTCCACAATGGCCTTACCTTCTCTAAGAACCTCTTTAACCCCTCAATCATCTAACGGTCCAACCAACTCCCTCGCAGGCTTCCTGCTTCGGATATATTTTTAAAAGTTTTTATTATGAGTTTTTGCCCCTATGGCCAACTTCTTTTCAAATTCTCTTTTAACCTGTCTTATCAATGTTTTACATATAACTTGCCAATGCTTATGCTTTTTCCTATTTTCTTCAGATGGATCCTTCTTCCAGTTTTTTGAAGGAAGATCTTTTGGCTAAAATAGCCTCTTTCACTTCACCTTTTAACCATACAGGCAATCTTTGGTCTTCCTTCCACCTTTCTTAATGCATGGAATATATCGGGACTGTGCTTCTAAGATGGTATTTTTTAACAATATCCACTCTTAACCCTTTTAGCTGCACCTTTCAGTCTTTTTCTATTTTTCTCATTTTATCAAAGTTTCCCTTTTGAAAGTTTAGTGCTAGAGCCATGGATTTACTTATTGTTCCCTTTCCTTCTGCCCCCTTCACCTGTATGTCAGAAGTTCCTTCATCAGTGGCTTTTGGAAGACTTCCCTCACTAGAGCTGGAGGTTTTCACCACTGGTTTGTCAGCCATGCTGATGTCTGGTGTCTGGGGCACTTCCATTGGTGTGCCTCACTCCAGGTGTTCCTTGGGTTGCAATCTCGTACTGATGGTATTGTCTGTAGTTGGTAATTGGTTTCACAAAGTTGTTTGGTACAATCACTCACTTCAGCTATTATCCTGCTCACTTGGAAGATCATGGCCTACCAGTTGCATATCGCCATAAAAGAAACTCCTTATACACGCCCTTCCTTGTGCTGAGGATTGCATAGCAAGCGTTCCGCTGCTTTTGTACTGTCCCATTGGCTGTATGCCATATATCCTGCAAGTGACATCAGACTTACACTGTCTCTCTTTTGGTGCACTTCCCTTCCCGCCAATGTCCGAGCGTGGGAACGATCACCATTTTGGTGAGTTTTGCAGTTTTTTCTTAGCCTTCTTTTTTACAGTGTACTGTTGCATCTCTTCACATTTCTCATCAAACACACACTGTGCACAACTCTGCCACCCTCTAGCCCCACGTTGGGTGCCATTTTATGTAAGCCTTTACTGGATGGGGGTTTGCTGTTTCCCCTAGGACCATAAAAATATTTGTTAGTCGAGGCTACTTTCTCCATCCTTCCCCTTCTCTCTGCAACTCCCAGGAAGTAAGCTCTTTCTGTGGGGGGAAAGACAATCCTTTGTTGCCCAAGTGATGTGTGTGTACCTCATAGCTGCAGAATTCTCCTCAGGGACAAATATGCTGGACTCAGACTGGGTGTTCAAATAAAGTTTACTGATTACTTCCCAAACATCAATCACTGTCCCACAAACTTTTCACAAATGAAACTGTAGGGGTGTGAATCGTGTGATCGATCGTCTTAATGATCGATTTTGGCTGGGGGGGGAGGTAAATCTTATCGTCGTGTTTTTTTTTTGTTAAAAATAGTTAAAAATCGTAAATCGGGGGAGGGTGGGAAAACCGGCACACCAAAAAAACCCTAAAACCCACCCCAAACCTTTAAAACAAATCCCCCACCCTCCCGAACCCCCCCAAAATGTTTTAAATTACCTGGGGTCCAGTTGGGGGGGGGGGTCCCAGCATGATCTCCCTCTCTCTGGCCACGACTGCGTTAGTGAGGGCAAAGGTAGCGCCGGCGCCATTTTGAAGATTGGCAATACGGCCTGCGTGCAGGAGGTCGTTCCCGGACCCCTGCTGGACTTTTGGCAAGTCTTGTGGGGGTCAGGAGACCCCCCCAAGCTGGCCAAAAGTCCATGGGGGTCCAGCGGGGGTCCGGGGGCGATCTTCTGCACGCATGACGTCGGGAGTCAGGAACCAAAATGGCACCGGCGCTACCTTTGCCCTGTCACATGATAAGGGCAAAGGGCCACCAGCGCCATTGTTCTTAACGCAGTCGTGGCCAGAGAGAGGGCGATCGCGCCGGGACCCCCCCCCCCCACTGGACCCCAGGTAATTTAAAACATTTTGGGGGGGTTCGGGAGGGTGGGGGATTTGTTTGAAAGGTTTGGGGTGGGTTTTAGGGTTTTTTTGGTGTGCCGGTTTTCTCGCGCCCTATTTAACGATACAATACAAATGCCCCTGACGATAAATTGGGGGCATTTGTATTGTATCGTGCACTCTAACTATTTTGGACGATTTTAAAATTATCTGACGATAATTTTAATCGTTCAAAAACGATTCACATCCCTATGAAACTGTACATTTGAACTATTTACATGATCTTTCTGCTGGGATACTTATGTCCATCTCTCAAGTTACTACTAGGAGGGCGTTTGCCACTGTTTCCTCATCTGTATGCAAATAGCCCAGTAAGTTAGGGAATCCTAGGGGGGAGCACCACATCACAAAAAGATCCTACCTGAGTCCAAAGTTCTATCTTGTTCCTTAGCCTGTGTCCTGATCCCTTTGGGGTGGAAATCTGGTTGGGAGCCTCCAGATCTTGATGTTTCAATCCCATTCTCTCCTTCCAGTCTTGACTAAAGTTCTCTATCTCCTTCCTGCAAGGAGTGAAGAGTGGTGGGAAAAAAACTTCCACACTAACAAAAAAGGAATAAAATACAAATATATCTATGTCCAAAAATATTTCATGCTGGCTAGGGCTGTCACTGAACTTCCTTCCTCTATGGAGTAGAGAGGTAGCTCACAGGTCTCCAGCCCCTGCCATCAAGATTGGGGTTTGTCCCTCTCCCAAAGCAGAGGGTGTTCCCCAGAACGAGAAAAACTTATCAAAACCTGATCAAAATCTCCCAAAATCTCTCTTAAAAAATGAGGCATACCCTCTCAGACAGGAAGTGTAATAAGAACATAAGAAATTGCCATACTGGGTCAGACCAAGGGTCCATCAAGCCCAGCATCCTGTTTCCAACAGTGGCCAATCCAGGCCATAAGAACAAATTATGTATTTCTCCTTCAGGAATTTGTCCAAAGCCTTTTTAAATTCAGCTATACTTACTGCCTTAACCACATCCTCTGGCAATGAATTCCAGAGCTTAATTATGCATTGACTGTAAAAGCAAGTTTGCTTACCATAAACTGTGTTTTCTGTAGATAGCAGGATGAATTAGTCATGCTATCAGGGTAATGTCATCCAATGGCACACTAGGCAGAGCCCTCTCTCCAAGCTTACAGAGCTTTCCTTTTCTGAAAATGTGCGGCAGTTCCCTAGCAACTATTTGTTATGTTTGCTGGCCCATGTGACAACCCCACAAGCTGGTGCACTCACTCCCAAATGCCGCAACAGCAGGCCTCACTCGGGCAGCACGGAAACCGCCATTCTCACATTGCTCTCCTTAGATGCATGCATGTGCTGGCCACCCAGACTTAAAAGGCCCACAGTGCCAAACAGGCCATGGCGCTCGTGGATAACATCATAGACTTTAGCCCTTAAAAGGGCCCTTCGGATGTCCAGACCTCGCCTCAGCAATGGCTCTCCTGCATTCCCTGCAGTGCATGTTGCCAGCGTTCCTGTTGTTTGTTCTTTCTTCCAGCCTTGCCTTGTTCAGCCTTGCCTCGTCTTCCCTGACCTGTCCACAACTGTCCAGCCAGGTGATGAAAAGAAAAGAAGGGACAAGTAAAACGGAAGTACATTCTAGCAAGCCACAGGCAAACTGGGATGGAAGCCTCAGGATCCCGCTCCCCAGAAACCAACTAGGTTGGTGGTAGCAGGTACCACAGGGACCTAGGCATTTGGATTTTCAAGAAATAGCATGCTTTCAGGCAACAGCTTCATGACATTTGATAGTTGTTTAGATTACCACCAAGCTTGCTGGTAAAATACGGCGGGGGGCGGGGGAAGTTGGATTACATATGGAAACTTGTACACTCATCTACCTAGGATGGGACAGAACCAAGGAGGAACACACCAAAACAACCAACTTGGATAAGCAGCGATATCTTACAAGTGGTCAAGCTTCTATGTCTGGCAGCTGGGATATCTCCTTAGCAGCGTAGACAGGGCATACTCATTGGGCCAATTAGTCTTTATCTGCTGTCATCTACTGTGTTGCTGCTACTCTACTGTGATGTTTAAGTCCATCACCGCAGGATGCAGAAGGCACACATGATTCTAGTTAACAGCAAGCTCTTGACCTTAGTACTCAACACATTGGTCATCAGACACGAGACACCTCTAACTGTGACCCTAAAAGCTGAATCAGTGGGTGCCAATGGAAATTACCAAGGCTCTGCAGATGTGCGCTCACTGCACATCTGGTCTCTTCATGCCGAGCCTAGCAAAGGCAGCGCACCTTAACAATGACAAAAGGCTTCGGCGCTGCTCAGTACCTGAATTATTTATTATTCCCAGAATGTGAATGAAGTCATTACTAAAGGCAGTGCTTCAGACGAGGAAGGAACTCAGTGCTTCTTTTTAGCTGAATGGGCAGCAGCAGCAGCCCAAAGTGCTCAAACATCATCTCGGCCCTTTCAGAGTGTGCGCAAACAACATGCGGACAGCAGCAGAGAGCGACTGCAACCCCGTGGTGGCCAAAATGTACCCGGTGACCAGATGCAGTTCATTAAGTCCCCAGCGAATCCTCTGCTTCTTTCTTTACAGCTTAAGCACTGGAGAGGCTTGTTTGGGTTTTACTTAACTCTGTGTGTGTCATCGGGAGCATTAAGAAACAAGATTGGAAAGGTGGACTCCATGGAATACACACAATTCCCAAAGGTGTTCTTTACACCAAGTGCAAATTTCCAAAATGCAGGTGAACAGGCTACTTCCAAAGAGCCTGTGAGCACACTCAGAGGAAAGTTTTCCCAGCTGCACCTTGGACCTGGGAGTTATTCTCTTTCCTTTTCGTAGAAACCACACCTTGGGGCTATTATGTCTTTGCAAAAACGTAGCCCTGGGACTGAGTATGATCCTCCCCCCTGCTTTCCCAGATAAATGCCAGAAGAAGAAATGCGTAGTTTGAGCTCACACCCACAGAAGAAAGAGAATTACCCTATGCCGCCTAATGGCACCGATAACCCTTGTCTCGAGATGGGGGCAAAGAGCGTCCGACACCATTTTGACTAATGGCAGCCGCTGACCCGGGAGCAGGAGGTTGCTCTCGGGCTCCCCCCTTCCCCCCGCTAGATCACCAGGCTTTTTTGGTGAGTCCTGGGGAGGGGGTCTGTAGGGTGGGTGGGAAGCGGGATCCACTGGTGGGGGGGGGGGCCTCAATATGTTAATAAATGGGAAAGGTTGGGGCAGGTTCTGGGGTTTTGTTTTGTTTTTTACAATGAAACAGGGAAACAAAAAAAAAAAAATAAAAAAGATCCATGGGTGGACCCGAAATGGCCCATTCCCAGAATGAAAACAAAGCCACAAGAATGAATTATTTTGAGGCTTTCACCCCTAGTATTTGTATCTGATGATCTTAAGTTGCTCAAACAGGTGGATAAAGCGACGGTAAAAACCAGAAAGATGCTTGGCTCCATAGGGAGAGGAATGGTCAGCAGAAAAAGGGAGGTGATATTGCCCCTGTATAGGTCCCTGGTGAGACCTCACTTGGGATATTGTGTACAATTCTGGAGACCTCACCTTCAAAAGGATATAAACAGGATGGAGTTGGTCCAGAGGGAGGCTACTAACATGGTCAGTGGTCTTCATTTCAGGCATATGAGGATAGATTTAAAGATCTAAATATGTATACTCTAGAAAAAAGACAAGATAGGGGAGTTATGATTACAGACATTCAACTATCTCAAAGGTTTCCATGCACTGGGGGTGAGCCTTTTTCAATAGAAAGGAGGCTCTAGAATAAGGGGTCATAGGATGAGGTTGACATGGGGAAGACACAGGAGTAATCTTAGGAAATATTTCTTTACAGTGAGGGAGATGGATGCATTGAACAGCCTTCCAATGGTAGTGGTGGAGACAAAAACAGTATCTGAATTCAGGAAAGCATAGGGGAGAGGTCACGTGATGTGATGGGCTGAGGAAGACGTGCTTTCTCGAGCTCTGAGCACCAGCCGCCTTTTAACTGCTGTTATCTTAGCCATCCTCAGCACAATTGCCTAGATTCCCTCAAAAATCTAAGGATCTTATGTCAATAGACAAGTATATGCATAAATTATCCAGGAATAATGGCTCTTAAAGGAGGAAAAAAAGAAAAAATGAGGCCTGCTCCGGAGAAGCAAGCTGCAGAAGGAGGATATCACAGACCCAGCCTCTTCGCAGGCCACCCTGGATGCTCTATTGGAAAAAGTCACGCTAGCAGTAGTTGCTGCACTGGATGCTAAATTTGACAATCTCTCTTCTCAAATTTCCACAGTACAAAACTCACTGGAAGAATTACACCCATACCTGGAAGTATTAGAGAGCCGCATATCAACTATGGATGTGCGAAGCCCGAACCTATTGGTTCGGGCTTCGTTTTCGGCCCACTGCGGGAAATATCGTTTTTCCCGCGGTTTGGGCCTTTAAAATTCAGGGAGACCCGAATTTCGTTTCAGTGCGCGCTAACATTTTTTCGTTAGCACGCACTAATGGGGAGTTAATGCACACTAACCCCATTAGTGCGCACTAAACCCGAAAACAAATTTTTCCCCGAAATTTCGGGAAAAATTCCTTCGGGTTTCGGGCTCCCTGAACCAGGACGAATGCACATCCCTAATATCAACCTTAGAAGATGACTCTAACGCAGCCAGACAGCTTGCGACCCTGGAGACCCAGCTCAAACTATATAGGGATAAGCTGGATGACCTGGAGAACAGATCCCGACGCAACAACCTGCGCTTCACAGGTCTCCCAGAAAACTATCACAGAGGCTAATTTAGTCAGTGTTTTGGAGAAATGGCTACCTGAGGCGCTACAGATTCCATCGCTTGTCACCTCCTTACAGATAGAGAGAGCCCACAGACTGGGAATCGGAAAACCTGAGGATTCCAGACCCAGAACCACCATTGCTAGATTTCTTAACGGAACTCACAAGCAAGAAATATTGAGAATTTACAGACAATGCCGGGAGCTCAAGTACCAGGGAGCTCAGGTACGCCTTTTTCAAGATTACTCGGTGTCTGTCTCACAAAGTCGCAAGCTTTTTGTTTCAATATGCTCTGCTCTGGTGGCCAAACAGATTAAATTTACGCTCCAATTTCCAGCCAAACTGAAAATCTGGCACGCTAATGCCGCACACCTTTTTGACGAAGTCAGCCAGGCACAGGCATTTATTGATGGCTTAGCTTAATCCTGGGCGTAGGCGAAAGAAAGGCACTGCAAGGATAAGTTCCTCCTTACAATTTGGAACTAACAATTCTCATTTGCAAAGTTTTTACTGAGTTGTCTTTGGTGCTCCAGCCTCGCGAGATTTATGGATGGTCTCACTGGGTCCTTTTGCTGGGGGCGTGGCCTCCCCCCCCCCCCCCCCCAACCACAACAGCGTTGAACGAGGCCGGGCTCGTGCATTCCACCCCACCTGGAATTCCCGCTGACGAGAACTATGACAGCCGCCCTTCGCTAGCTGATTGAACTACTTTAACGCGATCCAGCTTTCCGGCTCACAGGGCAAGGCTCCCCGCTGACCACCATCACCCGGAAGAGACAGAGGTTCACCATGGAGCGCTGCGATGCAAAACTGTCCACATCCTGATTGGGGGCTTGCACGATCGAACGGATCCCAGGCTATACTGGAGGCGGTTTGACGGTCTCATGGTCGCTCCACATCCCCAGCGGCACCCTCTATTCCACAGCATGGAAGCCAGGACATTTTCAATCTCCCATGGACTGTGGTATTCAAATTTGGGGAAGGTGGGCGAGGGGGGGGGGGGGGGCACGGATAAGTTGGCCCTATACGTGCACGCAGTCCCTGCTGGGGGAAACAGTAAGAGGCTGTAGGAAATCGGGAAAAGGAAAAAAAAACATTTGCAACTCCGGTTCCTTGTTTAGGCTTACTTTGTCATTATTTTTGTGTGCTGGTGCTCACACATCTATTAACGTACCTCCATTCCCTATGCGCTTTTTCAGCACAAAGGGGCGTTACATATGTGGGTGGGTTGGGTGGTTGGTGCCATCTTGTGCTCCTATCATGTGACAGGGGCCGGCCAATGGCACCGGTAGCTCCTGTGACATAGTAAGGGCAAAGGCTATCGGTGCCATTTTGAATACTGGCAGCTGACGGCCCGAGTGCAGGAGATTGCTCCAGGACCCCCGCTGGACCACCAGGGACTTTTGGCAAGTCTTGTGGGGGTCAGGAGGGTGGGGGTTTATTCGTTAGTGATACATTGTATTCGTGGGGGTTCGCCATACGTTTTGTGACCCCTATGAATACAACAAATATGGCATATACGTTGCAGATTGCCAATACATTGCAAACGAATGCACACCCCTACTCTCCACCCTGCTACCAAAGATTTCACTCACACGTCTCAAGCACACACTTCTTTATCAAGGATTGATTACATCCTTGGATCACATCGCTTTTTCCCCCATGTCACCAGAGCTGAAATAGGTCCCACGGCTATTTCAGACCATTCTCTCATTTGGGTTGACCTTTATCTCTCAGATGTGACTAAATCACTACGATTATGGAGATTCCCTGCCTCTCTCTGTAATGACAAAACCCTACAGAAATTCTTAATTGAAAAATGGGGAAACCTACTCTTTCCATAACAAAGACCACACCCATAACCCCTCCCTCTTTTGGCACACCAGCAAGGCTGTGCTTAGAGGAGAAATCATTGCCTATATCAAAACTAGGAATGCCAAGTAAATTAAAACTATTCTGGATTTAGAATCCCAAATGCAGGCCGCTAAACTCAAAATGATCCAATCCCTAACAGAAGAGTCCAAAGCAGCATATCTATCCATTCTCACCTCTCTAAATACTCATCTGCATCAGAGAGCCCAATTCACCCTAAGAACCCAAGAACACCAGTTCTTTAGATATGGAAACAAAGCAGGCAAGCTGCTCACAAATGCAGTCCGGATATCCAAAGGGAAATCCTTCTTAGAGAAACTGAAAACACCCCAGGGTAATTGGGCGACATTACCAGTCGACATATGCAATTCCTTCAAAGATTTCTAAACTAAGTTTTACAGTGATGATCGGTTAGGCAACAAAGAGGAGGAGGAGGTCTTTTTCTATAAAATGTCTCTCCCCTGTAACTCCAAATCACAATTGGATTTTCTAAATGGTCCTATTCAAACTTATGAAATATTAAGTGTTATCTCTAAAAGCAAATCAGGTAAGGTGCCCAGTCTTGTTTCATGAAGTTCTGCATACAGGGAAATTTTCAAAAGATTTTAATGATGCCCATATTACAGTTCTGCCAAAACCGGGAAAAGACCCAACACTCCCAGCATCATATAGGACAATATCTCTACTCAATTGCGACTTTAAAATATTCGCCAAGGTACTAGCAAATAGGCTGAAGAACCTTATTCTTCTTTCCATAATATCTTCCCACCAAGTCGGATTTCTCAAGGGCAGATCAGCTGGCACCCATATTATTAAACTTATTACAGCCATGCAATATTGTGTAAAAACAGGGCTCCCGGCATTGGCCGTTAGTTTTGACTCAGAAAAAGCATTTGACAGACTCTCCTGGCCTTATTTATTCTCGGTCCTTGGCTGATTTGGGTTTTCAGGCTATTTTGTCAGTAATGTCGCCCTACTTTACAATAGTCCAATCTCTTATATTTTAGGAAATGGTGGAAAATCTGATCCCTTCCCTATAGGTCATGGGGTGCGACAGGGCTGCCCCCTTTCTCCTTTATTATATCTTCTTTCAATTGACCTGCTTCTTCGGAAAATCATGGAGGATACTTCCATCACCGGGCTCGAACTAGGTAACAAGTCCTTTAAGGTGGCCACCTTTGTGGATGATGTACTCATTTTCTTAACATCCCCCTCCCTTTCCCTACCTAAAGTTCTCGCACACCAAAATCAATTTGGCAGATTTGCTGGTTTAAAAATAAACCAGGACAAATCAGAAGCTCTTGACCTCACAGATCAACTCCAACAGCCTTGGCCAGGACCATTTCCACTGAGATGGGTAGTTTTGGACATGAAAAACCTTGGAATTCATATCCCGACACATTTTTCTCAATTCTATAAGGTTAATGTCCGTCCATCCACTTTTAGATCCCTCCGAAAGAATATTTTAAAAAATGGATAAATCTCCCACTATCTCTATTCGGCAGAATTCATCTTCTAAAAATGATTGAACTCCCTTATTGGCTCTATGTGTTACAAATGGCTCCCATTTGGCTCTTGAGGAAAGACCTTCGGGAAGTCGAAAAATAATTTTCCCATTTTAATTATTCTTCAATCCCCATGGGCCAATGGGGGACTTAAATGTCCAGACTTTTGTCAATACAATTTGGTTTGTATGCTCTGTATCATCAATGACTGGCTACATGCCTCCTCTTTATTTTCCCCCCATAATTTGCTAAGAACTTGGCTCGGCAGGTTTGCTCTCTCCGCTTTACTCCAATGCCCAGCAAAAGTCGTCCCTTCTTTTTCTGCATTGTTCTTTGTACTCTCTGCCTGTCGCAAGGCATGGTCTGCCTTTTGTAAGAAATTGGGACTTAAAGGTACCACTATGGCCCTCACAGAAATTTGTGCAAACCCCGGTTTTCCCTCTGGAATCTCACTAGAGGTCTTCCAGCATTGGCACAAGCACAGTCTCCAGTTTATCTCTCAACTGTTCTTGCCCTCCACGCTAATTAGTTTTTTAGACTTACAAAAGTCATTCCACCTTCCCCGTACTGATTTTTTTGCATATTTACAAATACATCATTATATCAGTTCTCTCCTAATGGTGAATCTTAACCTAGGATATTTTGATAAATTAGCAATGGTTTTCCATTTCATTAAAAATCAAAAGCCCTCTTGTGCCTCTTTTACTAAATGCTTATTGGAGTTGCCCTCCCTCTCACACCTTACGACAGTGATCACCCATTGGTCTAGGTGGCCCGAAATATCTCTTACATTACCTGACCTACAAATGTATTTCTCCCAACTCCCGAAAACATCTGAAAATGCAGTATTATGTGAAATCAATACAAATTTATTTTACTCCTGGGGGAATTCTGCGCAAAAAAATTTAAAATTCTGCGCACAAAAACTTACAATTCTGCAAAATTCTGCAAACTTTATATTGGTCAAAATAACATAATTTACATGACAGTCTTTAAGTAATTACATTTAAATTAATAAAGATAAAAGTTATTACTTAAAGATGCAGAATTTTAAATATTTTGAGCAGAATTTCCCTAGAAATTCACTGTAAGAGTGTCCCTTCCACTCGTTCTCCCTACTCCCCTGGCTCCTTTGCCCTCCCAGGCCCCAACTCCTCCACTTGTCAGTATCTCTCCCCGCCACCTCTAGGCTCAACTCCTTCCACTCTATTGCCAGTCCCAGAGTTTGACCCTGTTCTCAGTACTGCCCCTCACACAGGCTCCCTCTGTCCCTCCCTCTCTCACACACATGCTCCCTCTCTCTAGTGCACATTCACAAGGCTCCCTCACTCTCTCGCACACATACACATCCCCTCATACAGGGTCCCTCTTTCTTACACCCACACAAGCTCCCTTTCTCTCTCTCATACATCCTCACACAGGCTACCTATGTCTCTCTTTCATGAACCCATTCACACAGGCTCTGTCTCACACATACACAATCCCTTCACATAGGCTAGCACCCTTACATACACACAATCCCTTTTTCATATACACGAGCTCCCGATCTCTCACACACACACACACACTCCTTCACAATCTCCTCATATAGGCTCCCTCTCTCTGAAACTCACACTCAAGCATCCCCCCCCCCTACTCTCTTACCTTCCATGCTCTCTCACCCTCCCCTCCCCACATCCCTCCCCTCATATAGGCTCCCTCTCTGAAACTCACACTCAAGCATCTCCCCATCCCCATCTCTTACATCCCATGCTCTCTCTCTCACACCCTCCTGCTCTCTCTCACCCTCCCCTCCCCCACACCCCTCCCCTCTCTCACACACATATTCTCTCTCACCGGCATGCCGCGAATGGAGTGTGTCCCGCGTGTGCTGCGGGACGCGCTCTGTTCGCGGTAAAGATGAAGGCCCAGGCACGCCATTCACAGCACATGGGGGCCTTCCCTTTTCACCGTGAACAGCACGCCTGGGCCTTCACCTTCACCGTGAACGGAGCACATCCCGTGGCATACGCGGGTCGCGTACCGTTTGCAGCAATCCAGGGTCTCCTCTGCTATTTTCTGTGCAGTATTTGGAAATTCTGCATAGAAAATGGCAATTCTGCACAGGGGAGGAATTCTGAGCAAATTCTGCACTCTGCAGTAGCACAGAATTCCCCCAGGACTATTATTTGGCAATGTCCAAAGAAACAAACCAGAAACCAATCCAATATTGCAAGTAGCGACCAAAAGAAGAAGATCAGTAAACACCAAGGATAAACACCAAGGATAAAAAGCCTGACTCAGGCCGAGTTTCGCTCTATTCTGAGCTGCTTCAGGGGCTATGATGGTACTGCTATATGCAAGGTGGTCTACTTGTTGCAATCATATACATTGGAACACAGCTTGATGAATGACCTGTTTGAGCAAGATTTGAAAAAATAATATCAGTGGTTGCCTATTTGCAGCAATTCATACGGATTCCATATTCACAGCATCCTTAACATCCTTGTAGTATACTGTAAGTGCCGGAAAATGAAACCACCACAACCAACGCTTGCTGACCGGAAATGTACTGTGTTCCAATGTATATGATTGCAACAAGTTGACCACCTTGCATATAGCAGTACCATCATAGCCCCTGAAGCAGCTCAGTACAGAGCAAAACTCGGCCTGAGTCGGGCTTTTTATGACGGTTTGTGCTAATAAAGGATCCTTGGGGTTTACCAATCTTCTTCTTTTGGTCACTATTAGTTGGCAATTACACATCTCACAGGCTTCGACCTTTAAATATAAATGTTGCCTTTCACCGATCTATGAGAAGTGTAAAGAGGCTACAAACGGTTATTTCCATAGTTTTTGGGCCTGTTCCAGGGTCCAGTGTTTTTGGGACTCCATTTGCCAAAAGTCCTCCCACATAGCTCAGGTTTCTCTTCCAATGGATTTACATTTTTGGTTATTTGGGCGTACCCAATCTCTTTCCCAACCCTTGCTGCGAAACAAACTTTCTTAACCTGCTGGATCGGTCCGAACCCTCCCTCCTACTCAATACGGGAAGGGAAAATGGTCAAGCTATATATACCATGGAAGCCAGGTTGGCATCACAGTATACCTCTAAGAGAAGGGAGTTGATCCGCTCTCTCTGGCTGCCCTCTCTTCACTGCCCTCTCTTCACTGCCTTCCTACTGAGATCACATTAAGCCTCCCCCAGGTCTAATTGCCCCAAGCCTTTCACTCCTTAACATTAGGGATAGGAGTCTCCTCTAGTGATGTCCAGCCTGGCCTTACCTCAAATTGCAGGCCCTTTTCTCACTGTCCCCTCACATGAATCTAAGGCAGGGGAGCAGCTCAATCAGGGACCTGCATCATAATAGGAGCAGTCACACCCCCTCCCCTCCTGTTTTGATCCAAAAACTAAACTATTTCCATGCTGTCATTAAACCTCTGTCTATCCTCTTGCTGAGGGAAATAAGAAGAATTTCGACAATGCTTTAACTTGAGCTTCTACAGAGTAACATAAGGGGGTTGTTAAAATAGGGTGGGAGGTGGGAGGGAGGGTTGGGAGCTCACCTAAGTAATGATCCACAGAATGCCGCAAAGTTTTGATTTTGTGTACATTACATATGGTATATTTAAACACTGCACTGTTCTATGTTTGGTTATATATTTCAGCTGTTGTATATGTGAAAATCTTTCAATAAAAATGATAAAAAAAAGAAAGCATAGGATAAATACAAAGGATCTCTAAGGAAGTGATGGGACTTATAATGCTAAATTAATTGGACAGATGGACAGACAGGATGGGCCATACGATCTTTTTCTTCTGTCATGTTTCTATGTTTTGATTCACACAAGAGAGGCGGAGTAAAATGCACACACATATAGAAAAATGCAATGTAACTAATGCATGGCGGACATCAGTCACTGGTCAATACATCTCAGTGGGAAGGACTTTTATTGTAGAGACACATCAGTGGTGTACAGTGAAAAAATATCATGGTTTATGTAAAAACAGGGAATGTTATTGAATGTTATTCTATTCATTAATTGTTTTGAATTATTTTTTTTATTGGTATGGTTTTACTAATTTTGTTTTATGAGGAATGGTAATGTTTCTGTTTTTTCCATTGTTTCAGTGCATATAGAATTTGGCTTGTTGCGGTTTCCAGTTCAATTTTTGTCTGTACATTTCTATTTATACTGTATGGTCTCTTTATTCTGTATTTGAGGATCTATCTGTGTTTTGCATGTGTGACTGAAGTGAGTTATTTCATTAGTGTATAGTTTCTATGGAGGGATCTATAGCAGCTTGGAATTTTCTGTTTTCCTAATAGGGGGTTTATTACTATTTTAGACCTGATGTAATTTTTATAGTATTAAGTTGCATAGGTAGGGTTGTTGCTGTTTGAGTGGCTCTCTGAGGGTCATGCCCTTGCCCAAGATGCATTACAATAGGCCTAATACTTTATAGATTCCAAGTATCTCTTGCTTTTTTGTAGGGTTTTCTGGCTGGCACCGCAGCAGTGCATGTAAATATAATATATACATATTGTAAGTTATTTTTTACCTCAGAAGACTGTGCTTTTGTTATGCCCGTCGGTCACAGACGGCTGAGACTGCTGTTGCTCACCTCTTGTTTCCCTGGTTTGACTTCATTGGGTGAACTGACCGTCTCCGCCAGCTATCACCGGCCTGCTCGTTCCTGTTCCCAGGCCTCCCTGGTTGGCGTGGACGCTGCTGACCGCCATCTTGCCCTTGGAGTTCCTTAGGCGCGCGCTCGCACTCTCGGGCCAGCCTTAAGCACGTCATGGCGGGAACCTCGGGGTAGTCCCCCCCGGATGACATCAATTCTCACGGATTCCTAAGCTAGCTGGTCCTGTCTGCCTATGACTTGGCAACGAGTTCCCTCATTGCTGAATCTGCTTCGCTCACTATGGACTTCCGTTCCAGCTCCTGTTTCTTCGACGTGAGACGTCCCGGATACCCGCTCCTCGGGGGCCCTTCCTCGTCTCTGGCTATCCGCTCCTCGGAGGGCCTTTTGCTTTGGACTGCTGCCTGTCCCGTTCCCCGGGGCTTCACCTGGAACCATCGCTACTGTGAGTACTCCGTCTATGGATCACTACTGTATTATCTCTAGTGAGGAATCCTCATCGGTGTAGCCCACCCTGTGGACCATTACCGTATCATCTCTAGTGAGGAACCCTCATCGATGTACCCTGCTCTATGGACCACTACCGTATCATCTCTAGTGAGAAACCCTCATCGATGTATCCTGCTCTATGGACCACTACCGTATCATCTCTAGTGAGAAACCCTCATCGATGTATCCTGCTCTATGGACCACTACCGTATCATCTCTAGTGAGGAACCCTCATCAGTGTACCCCGCTCTGCGGTCCACTACCGTATCATCTCTATTTTATTTTATTTATTTATTTAACAGTTTTATATACCGAATTTCTTGTAACAGGATTACAAATCAAAACGGTTTACATAATAACAATAACAGTGCCTCAAATAGTGCAATTACATAAAACAGAGGAATACAGAACTAGGATCATGAAACTGTTGAAACAAACCAGGGTATATATATATATATATATATATATATATATATATATCGAGCTATGATACTAGAGGGTTCCTCTAGTGAGGAACCCTCATCGGTGTACCCCGCTTTGCAGACCTGCTGTTTCATCTTTACTGAGGAACCCTCATTGGTATATTCCGCTCCATGGACCACTACTGTATCATCTCTACTGAGGAACCCTCGTCGGTGTACCCTGCTCTGCGGACCATTGCCGTCTCATCTCTACTGAGGTATCCTCCTTGGGTATCCCCCACTTCTAAGACTCTGTGGCACCCTGTGCTTGTGAGACGTTGTCCTGCACTCCCTGCTCCTCTTTAATAAAGACTCTAGTAATCTATCTGTGTCTGACGTCAGCTGAAACCTCACCTCCTGACGGTGAGGCTCATAGGGCTCCTCCCTGTGGGCAGTACCATCTCTCACCTCGGCCCAGGGCCCACATACCTACAAATCCTAACAGCTTTGAATGTTCTTTTTCATGTAAAACCTGTTATTATAAATGCATCATTTTTAATTGTGTGTGAGAAGAGTGTGATGGGGTGGGGAGTGCAAGGCTATAAAGTTTTCCTAGGGCACCTTGCACTGGCCATGGGCATTGCTGTTCAAACAGTGAACAGACTCTCCCAACTCGTGGTGTGATGTCTTGTGTAATGGGTGAGGGTGCAGTTTTTCTCTTGGCCATATTAGGCGCCACATTGCCTGGCTATGGCCCTGCCAGGCAAGTGTTCTGATTTGCATCCTCCCCAGCTTCCAGCCCAGGACCTCACCCTGCCTGCAATCAGCACTGACGAATTCTTACTCCCTGGTCACATGCTCATCCCCCCTCTCCAGCCTTCCCTTCCATCCCCCTGAAATCAGCAAACTTGGGCTGGCTGCACTCTTTTCTGGTTAGGTTTATCTTGCTCCTTTATTATCCAGAGCCCATTACACACACATATATTGTGGCGAAAAAGTAAGTAGGGCAGCTCTGTGTTAATGGGCTCTAATTGAAGTGAGACCTATTAATGTAGTAACAAAGCAACTGGCAAACAGATTCTCTGACACTAGACCTGAGATAAGATCTTGAAAAAAGGAAATTGCTTCATTGTGATTGCATTGATATGCAAATATGTAATATATATATATGTATATATGCTGTTACTTTCCACAACCCAAATAATTACTGATTGAGTAATAGGCGGTCCTCCATTTTACTGGCACTTAACAAATACTAATTATAATTTACGGAGGAGAGAAATATTTGAACAGCTGCACATTAGTTTAACAAGGTCACATTGCATGCAGTGAGTAATTCAGGTTCCGGGCCCAGCCAGGTGCCTGGAAATTACTGCTGCTGCATCAGTTGGGCTGTTCGTCAATGGGATATTTGGCCAAGCCACGAGGAATTGAATTGAGTCCAGGAAGCTGTGAATCGAGGTGGCTCGGAACATACAAGTGCGCATGTCATTTTTGTTTTCATAGAAAGCCCATTATCTCGTAATCACAGTTGCCCTCCAGTTCCACATCGTGATCACGCTGTGCCCAGATTCTTCGGCTTGTGTTACTCGGGTGCTTTGTTCCTTTTCTCAAGCACTTGCAGTGTTTGGGGTGAATCAGAAACTCTGCTCACAGATACTACAGGCATGTCATCCAGCACATGCAGTGACAAGGACAGCAACCGGAATACTCCTCAGGAAAATCAGCATCACATTTCTGCTGTTTGTCGCCGAGAGGGTCTTGGACCTACCAAGCGGGTAAAAAATCAAATTAAATGAATGAATGAATGAATAAATAAATAAATAAATATCTTTTCACCCATGCAATGGGACAAAAACCAGGACTGGCCTAGGTGGCAGGAAGCACACTCATACTAGAGCAATGCAAAGGAATAAGAGCGGTTGTGAGAATTAAGAAACCACTGGTAGGTAGGATGGCCAACTCGCCCCCATGTCAACCTTGTCGATCCGGGCCTGGTTTAATGCATGCATAGAGATGTAGTTCTGATTGCTCTATTAATAAAAAAAAAAAAAAGCCCATGAAGCAGTGCTTTGCATTGCAGTGGATTGCTGTTCCTGGCCTAGGGTCTCTATCCCCTCCGCACTCCAAAAGTAAAGGAGATGGAAGACAGGGGAGAGTGATCGCCTTCAGGAGTAAAGATTTCCTCCTCCGTCTCGGGCAGGAATTTGGGGTGCCAAGCACAGAACTGGAAGTGTCCTAAGAGCTGGGCATTGGGTCATCTGGGTTATCCTATGCTCTGTGCTCTTTGGGGCCAGGACCCATACCTCCACTTGACAGGGATGAGGGCATTTTGGGATGCTAAAGACTATAGATGAAGATATGCATATACAGTAGGTACAGAATTGTGAGTGATACATGTTTGTGAGTCATGTACTGGAGTCATAAGTAATGAGCTAACACATGAGTGCATCCTTGTATGTCTTGGTAGTGTCAATTACCACCCCTCACCCATGTTACCCCTTTTGGAGGAGGGTAGATGGTGTGTGTGTGTGTGTGTGTGTGTGTTTGTCTTCACATGTTAGTTGTGGTAATTTTCCCTCCTTGGAGGGGGTACCACCTTGGTGGCTGATTATTGTTTTTTAAGAGGAGAAGGTGGCTTATAAGACTTATCATTCACCCTCACTCACATAACCCCTCTTCCGAAGTCACCTCTGCTTCCAAATATAGTTCAAGCTCCTCTCTCTCACCTACAAATGCCTTCACTCTGCAGCAGCTCACTACCTCTCCTCTCTTATCTCTCCCTACACCCTCCTCATGCACTTCGCTTGTCGGATAAGTCACTCATGTCTGTGCCCTTCTCTTCTACCGCCAATCCCAGACTCCGTGCTTTCCACCTGGCCGCACTGTGTGCTTGGAATAGTCTTCCTGAACTGCTGCATCCTGCTCCCTCTCGTGCCGTGTTTAAATCCCATCTAACGACCCACCTTATTGAGGCTGCTTTTAAATTTTATGCCTGATTGTCCGCTTTTAGCCGCATAAACTAATTTTCTTTTCTTTTTTAACCATTGTCTTACTTTATGAAATGCCCCAAAACTCTGTTTTCAGCCTGGCAGGTGGATAGTCATTGTTTCAAACTGGTTCTTTGGCAGTCACTCTATGGGATGCTAGTACCCATGACAAGGGCTGCTTTTGGCAGCTTTTGCTGCATTTACATTCTGAATTGAAATAGTCCCTTAGGTAATCAGAAAAACAACTCCATGCATGAAATGGGGGGGGGGGGGGGGAACAGGATTAAATCAGCCTGTTTGGTCAACTTGGGGTAAGCTGGCACCCCTAATGAATCTTCATTTAGATGCTCCTTGCCAAAATATTAGTGTATCATGAATGATGATCAGAGTCCAGGTTAGGTGGGAATATGGCATGGCACCAACAGGCTGAGACAGTGATGAACAGGACAGAGAGGGTATGAGAGTAAAGAGAAGGGTTGCAGTAGAGATGGTAAGGAAGCAGGGGTAGGGATGTCCATTTGTTTAAAATGAAATTGAAAAATGGGTGACCGAGGCCATTTTTGGTTCATTCTGTTTGGAACGAACCAAAAATGGCCCTTTTATGAAAATACCCCCAACTTGTTCAGATATTTGTATTTTTGTTAAAACAGACATCTACAGGGCCTTTCAACCCTTCACCCACTCTTCAACAGAGCCTCATTTTTCTCCAGAGGGAAAGGTTTGCTGCTGGCAGAGATCAGGCAAACTGCCAGGTCTCCAACTGAGAGGAGGGGTGACAAAGCCCTCCTTCCAACAAAAGAGGAAAAAATAATTCACTCATCTGTCCTGAAAACGCTTCTGGCAGTGCTACTGTCACTGCAGACCTTCTCTGACCTAGAAGGAAACTGGCAGGTCTTCGGTGTTCTGGGCTCTGGATATGGGAGAAGGCCCTCTCCAGGAGTCAACCAGGCTGCATGCCAGCAAAATAACTTACTATTAGCAAATCTTCTTAAATAAAGTCTTTGCTCTAATTCTGAGGCAGAATCTTAACAAGCAGGTAGTGGCTGGAAAAAAAATGTCCTCCAAGAAAAATAACCTCAGTGAGGGAGTAGGCCTCACTATAAAGGAAAACACTCAAAATACTCCTCTTTCTTCAAACCCTTAACTCAAATTCCACACCTCCTATTGCTCTAGTCCCTACTTATAATGAAAGGTCCACCCATTCAAGCAGCCTCTGGAGGAGGAGCTGACTGTGGCAGTCCTTCTAGCTGGTTTGTGAGATACTAGGGGCATCTAGTGGCTAACCCAGAGGGGTGCCCTACTATTATTTTTGCACTGTGAAATTGCACTGATCATACTGCAAAACTATTCAAAGTTGCTGAAATGCCAGAATATATGTTGAAATGCTAGACTGTATGTAAAAGGTCAAAAAGTATGTTAAAATTCAACACTGAGTTTCATTTTGCCTTCTAGGCTCAATTTGCAAGAAATGATATGACTTAAAAGAATTCAATTTAATTAACATATATGAGACAAAATTATAATGCCAATTTGGAAAGTGTTATACAACAGTCAAACTAACTCAATGGTGTATAAACTAGAGGTGGTGACATATTTAACCTATTTTATCAATAACATTATTTGAGACTGCTTCTGAATTGCCTTGCACACTTCTGGAATAGTTCAATAAAGATCTTTCTCTTTTAGCTGGCAGTTTTGTTTTTTATTTATGGCCCACAACAGCTGCTCTAGGTTGTCTTTGTGGGGAGGGAGGGACACTCTACTGGCACATAGGTCTTCCTTCTGTCCCCTCCCTTCACTCACCCCTCATATCCCTTCCTTTCCCACTCACTCGCTTCCTTTCTTTCCCCATTCATCACTTTTCCCTTGTATTCTGTCCCCTCCACTGACTCATTCCATCTTTGCCTTCTCCCCTCTCTTTTCTATTAATTCCCTTCCCTCTCATTTCATCTCCTCCCTTCACTCTCACCCTCCTCCATTTACTTCTTTCCCTCTCACCCTTCTCTGCCTTCTCCTCCATTCACCCCTTCCCTCTCATTGACTCCTCTCAACCTACTCCCCACCCTTCCCTCTTACCCCCTCCTCATTCAGTCACTCCTTTCCCCTCCCTTCTCACGCACCCCTTTCTTCCTTCCTTCCCTTCTCAGTCCTCCCTCTCTCATCTTCTTCCCTTCCTTCCCTTCCTCACTTGATGGATTTGGCTCTTCTTTGGCTGCTGGGGCCTGATCTCCCCACCAGTCACTGTCTTCCTGAGCAGGGCTACTGGGTCATCTTTCACTGGTGGGGCCTGGGCTCCTTACCAATGGCTTTCTTCCTCAGCAGGGCTGTTGGGTTGCCTTTCATTGGTGGAGACTGGCCTTCCCATCAGTGATTTTCTTCCCTGGAGGGGCTGGACCATGCAGCTCTGAGGCAGAGTGGGGCTCTATCTTCCTGCCAGTTGGGAGTGGGAACTCCACTAGCATGTCAATAAATTGTGCAGCCCACATTGGATTCTCTTGTGTGGGAACCTCACTGGCACCTCATCAATATGCATTGGGACTCTGGTTTGGCTGGGAAATGAGGCTGTCACTACAGGAGTGTTATGAGGATCACTTTCTGCAACCCAAAAATGGTGTCACTTGAGGCGATCACCTCATCCTGCCTAATGATAGAACTGCCCCTGCCTGTGTACTTTACCTGTAAAAGAATGCAAGAGAACCTCTGAAGGCACTTCTGAAGCTACAGGTGTCTACGAATTCAACAATGATTTAATTGTGGCATCATTTGTAACTCACTGAGGATCATTTGTAACTCACTGTTACTAAACCCCTCTTGGATTAATTCAATCATCAACAGGCAGAAGATACATTTGGTCCAGTCTGAGGGAACTGGGCATGCACCTGCAGAGAATGTGAATTGGACTGTGAGAAGGAGCTGGAGAGAAAAGAAGCTGCAGCTGATATTATCTGTGAAATGGCTACTCTGTTTTATAAACCCAGCTCTCTGACAGAACTCCTGCTTTCAGAGAGGGTCATGCACAACATCATGTGAACTTCCAGATGGAGGGTTTTTTGCTCAGGGGTCTTTTTATGCGAGTGTAGGTATCCCACTTCAATTTCTGTGTGGTGATACTGTGCTGTGGCCCTTTTCAGCCTTAGCTGAACAAAAAAAGATTAAGGGGGGGGGGGGGGGAGAACAATATCCACTCCATATAAGGTGAATCCCCAGTCAGACTGGTGCCTGATGGGGATTCATATTGTACACTGAAAGCTGTCAGCTGTGTGAATCTTTAGCCAATTCCAGAAGCAGGTAAGATAATCCTCCAAGGAGTCGTATCCAATCAGGAGTGAGTTTGTATCTGAGGCATGTGACTATGTACAAGCCCCGGTGGGAGGGGACAAAAAGAGCCATAGGAAGGCAGAGGGTAGATGTGCGCATAGTTGCTGTCCAAGCAATTGAGGAGTTGGAGAAATTAAGTTACTGCAATCTAAGAGCCTGAAATCACACTACCTGTGGATTTCCTTGGTCTGCATGACAAATGCCAGGGTGGAGCCAGAGTGTTCAGCAGCAGATTGAAGGACATATTCCCTTGAATGAAAAAAAAGGATTGAGTTGGCTGCTTGGGAATAGTCTTTTGGAACCAAGAGTTTCCAGAGTTGAAGACCTACCACTAATTTTAATTTTGCATATTTGAAGACCTACCATTCATTTTAATTAATAGAATTCAGCACAATTTTGAAAAGGACAAGATTTATGACATTCACTCAAATAGTCTTTATTTTGAATTTTTATGTAACCGAAACATTTTGGCACCATTATACACGTATTACCCATTTCTTTACTGAACATATCAATTTGTGCCTTTTTGTAAACCGTTGCGATGGTATATTGTTGCGGTCCCGGTCACAGGTTTTGCAACCGGGTCCTTACCTCCTTCTCCAGGGCCTCGGTGCTTGGGTCCGCGGCTCGGACCACCGCCTCCGGAGCTGGGATCTCAGCAGCGACTTCCGTGCTTGGCCGGGTCTGCCCTGCCTGCCTTGCGGCAGCGTCTCCACGAGGGAGACGCCGCCGAGCCTCTGAGTTCAGCCCCTCTCCTCCTAGGCATGCACGCGCACAAAGAAGCACAATTGAAAGGGCTTTTCCCGCCGGACCGCGGGCCACCCCTTGGAGTGACATCAGACGCCGGCAGGTACTTAAGGCCGGCGTCTGCTTCACTCCATCGCCTTGCAACGAGGTTACCTGCCGGTATCTAGTTGCTGTGTGCTGCTGGCTTTGCCTGCTTCTCTCGTTGTCTCTTGGTCCTGCTGTGCTTCATTCCAGCTCCGGATCCGCAGTTCCAATTCTGGATCTTCATCTTCAGTTTCAGTTTCAGTTCTCGCTTCGGTTCCAGTTCCGGATCTTCATCTTCAGTTCCAGTTCTCGCTTCAGTTCCAGTTCCGGATCTTCTCCTTCTGTTCCTGGTATTGCCTCTCTGGTTCTTGATTCCTGCCTGCTTCCGACTCTCCGTGTCTGCCGCTCGCCTCGACCTCGGACTGTCTTTCCGGCTGTTCTCTTCACCTAAGTCCCAGTGGCCCGGGTCCCCACGGGCTCCTCCTGTGGGGACCTCGGGCTTCCAGGGTGAAGTCATCTTCGTCGGTCACCTAAGTCCCAGCGGCTTGGGTCCTCACGGGCTCCTCCCGGGGGGATTCCGGCTTCCAGGGTGAAGAATTCTGTTCCACGCTCTGCTGGTATCCGCCTCCCGGCCTGCTTCATCGCTACGGAGACCCCTCCTCTCTTCATCTCCTCACTCCGTCAGGCCGGCCCAAGGGTCCACCACTATGCTCGCAACAGTATATAACTTAACGTCAGTATAGAAAAGATTTTAAATAAATAAATAAATAAATAAATAAATAAATAAATGTCCTCCAAGGCTGGAGAACCATGAGTTGTTGTTTTCCCACAGAAGCCTGTGTATTAGATATCTTAAAGAATAAAGACTAACTATTACATCAGATGACTTAAACTAGAACTATGAGTGGCTAAAGAAAGGAAAAGAAATGGGCATCAACTAGAGCTCTCTTATTTTGTTTTAATTTGAACTGCAAATATTCTCATTTTGGGACTTTAATCATTTTAGTTGCTTTAATACAAAGACTTTTGAGTTTATAAATATAACCCTTAACCTTGCTGGTTTAGTATTATTTTACCTGTATATATGAAAGCTATATTTCTGCTATTTCAAAGCTCCTCACATTCATTCAGTAAAGTTGTGCTGAATTATATTATTTGTTTTCATCTGTGGGAGGAGGGGGAAGGTTCAGAGCACATCCAGAGAGAATCCCATGTCTGCATTCAGCTAGTGCTCCTATTAAGAGGTAAATGATTGTGTGGTGTGTAATGCACTTACCAAGTATTGGAATAGATGGCCATGAAACTGTGATTTGCTTCTCCCAACCCCTGCAGAGTTCCTAGTGTCATAGGTCTAATAATATAACTATTTTTCTCTATCATGGTCCCCTTTCCCCATATGGCCTATTAACCTGGAGTGGGGGTTACATGAGTGGTAAGAGAGATTGAAAGGGAGTTTAAACCGTGAATTGACTCTTGGACAGTTGTGGAAACCTGGAATGCCGTGCAGATCTTTTTTATGAAGTTGAGATCATGGCTGGGATAGTAAAACTTTATACCATCTGAATCAAGCAGAGGCTTAATATCTGCATGAAAAAAAAAAATCAAAATAAAATAAATATCTGTTCTGGTGTTAAGTAGAGCCATCATCAACGATTTCCATCAGTATAATAATATCTTGCCATAATGCCAAATCAATTCATCAAATTGGAAACAATTCAACTGGGGTGGAGATTGGCTTTGATTAAGAGCTCTACCGAGCATAATTAGGCTCCAGAGCCCTTCTGGAAGAGAGAGAAGATATCCTTGTAAGCCCTGATGGCTTTCACTGTTAACTGAAGGAGAGTTTTATGCTATTGCGGTAATATTGGGGTGTTACACATTCAGAGATTCTTCAGCTCATGCCGTGAGCTATATCCTTGTAGCACATTTTGGGGCTTGTTTACTAAATGTTTTCTCCCATTCTGTATCTATGGGGAAAATGCTCAATAAATAGGGCCCTTAACCCAAACATCAACGATCAGGGGGGAGACTGGATGCTTTTCGACAATGGCCTCACTAGCTTTTGACGGCTGTGTGGATGTTACAGAACTTGATGGTCAAAAATGGGAAAGAGGCTGCACATCGAATTAAGAATGGGACTGTAAAAAATCAAAGAGGAAGGTAATTCATCCAGCCTGGAAAAACGCATCAGCAGAGGTGGGGGAGACCAGCACTTGCGATGGAATCTGGACATAGTTGGGTCAGATGGTGCCAGGCAATGGTAGGAAGAGGGTCAGAAAGGCTGAGTAAACCTGGTGATGTGGCAGAGCACCGGGGGAGCTGGGTCAATGCCAGCAGGCTGAACTTCCCCAGAAACCGACCGCGTTGGTGCCAGCTTGTTGGGTGGTGATCAGATACTGTGGCCTCGCTGGTTTTGGGTAAGATGGGGTGGTGGTGGGGGGGACCTGATGGACGTTGGATTAGGTGTGGAAAATTGTTTACTTAATGATATTCTGTATCATCGGAATGGTACAGAAAGAGGGAAGATGACAAAAACTGACCCGGATACGCAGCAATATTCCTACAAGCAGTCAAAGGTCTGTGGCGGGCAGCTGGGGATACATCCTAGCAATACGGAGCAAAGTAACTGGGCAGCCTGGAAAGGCTACGCTGCAAGTGCGATGCCTCCCAGGCAGGGCTGTCGGAAGGGGCGGATGAGACTGGCGGCAGCAGGAGCTCTTCTGAACTCTTATACAGCTACTAACAGTGTGACCGGGCCATCAGCGGGGGGGGGGGGGGGGGGGGGGGAACATCCTCGCCCACCCCTCCACACGGTCAGCAGGACTTCAGAGAGGGACCTCCCCCCACCATTTGGCCCTGTGATGAGCCCCTTCCCAATCTGTTTGCTACGGAGTGGGAATACTTACTTGAGTCAACTTTTTGGCCCATTTAAAAAGTGTGAAAAAATGCTATTTCGATGCGGCATTTGTCCTTCTGTCTGTCACAAGAGCTGTCCAGGTGGTGTTGAACAGCAGTGGGGGGGGGGGGGGGGGGGGAAGAAAACCTTCTGGAACATCTCTTTCACCGTCTACGTCCCATGAAATGCATTTTCACACACCCTGAGGTTTATTGGTCATTCTTGTTTCATTAGAGGATTAATAGCGAAATAAGGGGACCACAGAGCACCAGGGCATAAGGAAAAGGTGAGTCCCTTCCAGACTTTAGCTCCTGCTTTAAATCGTTCTTAGGGTTTCCCCAGTATCAAGGCTCCTTGGAACAGGTGGTGGAGGACCAGGAGGGCTGACTCATCTGTCCCTTATGACTTGGTGTCAGGGCGACCGACCGACCGACCTTTCAGCCACTACCTTGAACTTTGAAATCCTATAGCACTTCCTCCTGCTGTGACTGTTTGATTTCTCAGTCATTACCTCGAAAATACTTCTGCTCTCCCCAGCCAAGTCTGTTCCCAGCATTGGCTTGGTTCAAGTCCAACCGGCCTCCGAGTCAACCCTATGCTGACTCCGATTCCCGCTTTTGATCCGGCTTCCCGAACTGGGGCAAAGGATGGTTCACAAGTCCGATATTCACTTCACATTTAACCACTTCCAAAATAAAAAATAATCACAAACTGGGAGGGAGGTTATGTAAGAGCCTGCTCCTCCCCCCCCCCCCTCCCTTCCCCCTTCTTGGTGATCTGCTCATTACTGAGATGACTTGCATGCTACGGTCTGAGTCACTTTGTATTACAATCAAAACGAGATCACTTGACTCACCCTTATCTGAACACCCCCTCCCCCCACCCCGAAAAATGCACATGAGTTCATGCACTGCGAGCTCCTGCTCTGCCTGATGCACCCCAGAACTACAGTCGTACTTTTTTTCTGACTAGAAATGCTCGGGTGCTTCTTGTTTGTCCGCAGGGAAAGCTGCCTTAATTGAGATTATGTGTCCTTGGGTGTGTTGCATGGGGGCTTAGTAAAGGGCTTTGCCGACACTGCTATTTTTAAAACTCCCAGCAAAGCTCTTTTCCAGGCTCAGAGCAAGCTACATTAAACAGAAGCAGCATGCAGCAGAGGGCATGTGGCATGTGGCGTTTAGATACCAGGGCTCCGCAAACAGTCTCCTCTAAATTTATTTTTTTTTTTTCACGGATAAAGAAAATGTGCTGATGGGAGTGTGGCATGCCACAGGGAGGGTGCAAGCGGCCACGCTGGGGGCATTTTTGCACTGAATGCACAGCATGAGAAATATTACCCCTGCGATTGCTGCCGCTGCGCTTCGGAAGCTTCTGCTGTGAGATGGGATTGTATATAATGAAAGAAGGACGAGCCTGGCAGGCCTGCGTAAGGCTGTCGTCTGAGAACTTTTGCCTTTACCTCGTCCGGTAAGAATCCCGCTCAGTTGTCACAGTGGATGTTAGCACTCGGTATGCCATGGACCAGGCCTTAAAGTCCCTCCGCCCTGCTGGTGAGAGGCAGCGTGTGCCGTGGCAGAGCAGTGGCTGCCGTGCCCTACCCTACCCTGTGGCGCTGGTGTGACCACTCTTCTCTGCGGGAGCAGGCTGGGGATGATGACAAAGGGGGATGAGGTCAGGGAGTCACGTGGCACAGATCCCCGGCTCCCAACCACGGCAGTGAACTGCTCTTGTGACTGGCAGGGGGAGGGCGGCCTAGATCAAGGTCACCGCTGGGGGGGGGGGGGAGAAGGCCCCGTGGCTTCCAGCCAAGCGGAGCTAGGAGAAATCATAAACGGAGAAAGTTTTTTGTTTTTTTTGCTCAGAGCTAAAAGCTAGGGGCCTGACTCATAGACACAGAATGGGAAAAACAGCCTTAGTGACTTAGCCCCTAAATATCGCAGTTTACACTGTAATCTCGCTTTTGATTCAGGAAGGGCTCATATTGAGGTTAAATGCTTTCGAGCTGGGGGGTCAGACCGTCAGAGACGTCTGGCCACGCGGGGCATCTTCTGCGTATATCAGGCCTGCCTTTGCCAGCTTACTCTGGTAGATATTCACAGGTTGGGGGAAAGAGCTGCAGCAATCACCATGGCAACCTCTTCTTCCATCATCCGGTTTTTGTTTGGTTTTTTTTTTAAATCACAATAGTGCCGTCAGAAGTGGACATTTTTCTGGTGATAATGACCCTGGTGAAGTAAGAGGCTTAGTTGATCTCTTCAGGTTGACATGCTGGCTTTAACTGGAGGTCTAAGAGGAGGGACATTTTTTTTTTTTTTTTTTTTTTTAAGGTATTGCCTTCAACTAAGTTAAGAGAAGACCCGCCTTTCCCTAACCTTAAAATAACATTTAGAAGGGAATGGAATGACTCGGGGGCCGGCACAAGTCTAGCTCTCGGTGGATGAGGCTCCACATGAATATAAACATCCTCAGGGTTTGGTACCAATTTGGCGCCCTTGTTGAAAGTCTCCGACGAGAGGTCGATGAATTCTGATTGCACGGGCCTGGGGAAAACGAGTTACCCTCTCACCTTAACAGGAGCTGGCACTGCTGCTGCCAGGCCTGTGGATAAAACGAAGGACTTGGGTTTCCAGTGCTGGCAGTCCTAGCATCTTTCACCAGCGCTGAATTCACCCGCCAAGTAAAACGAGGCAGCCATTGCTGTGTGATATCAAGATCCGCAGCAACTAGACGCTATTGCTCTTGTTTCTGTGGTACTGACAGCACTATAGAAAATAAAATGTTTGGTTATGAGGCGTGGGCCCTGGAGAGCTCGCTCTGTAAACATTTGAGTTCTCACACTGAGTGTTACAGGCAGGGCTGGGAAGGAGCTTTTCTGGGTTTCATACATTAAAGCTACCAGGATGCTCAGAGGTAGCAAAACGTTTTGAAATGCAGGAGTCAAACCACATTTTTAGGAGTCGAATAGCAGAACATGTGATAGCAGCCTTACAGTCTGATGCATTTAAGATCAGATGGCATTGACACACCGAGAAACAAAACTTGAGTCTTCTCTTCTTAGTCATCACAGTGATATGAAGTTGCCGTATTAACCACAACAGAGTGTGACGAGGGAATCAGACTGTGGATATTCTCCCCCTCTCCTTTCATTCTCTTAACTCTTACCCCTCCTCCTTTCCCCTTCTCCCCTTGTCATTCTTTCTCCTTTGCTCTTTCAGAAAGCAGTCGCTCTCCGGAGCGTTGACTCTCCACTGCTGGTGCCACTCCACCGGCTCTTTGGGAACTGTGTGCAGTGCCGCCGGGTCTCTCGGTACCCCAGGGGTCCACATAGCAGAAGATCAGTGCTTCAGTAGCATCACTCACCTGCCAGCTTGGGAGAAGGGAGGATGGAAGCAAACAGTTTATTGAATGCCAGCTTGGAAATAGGAGGCCATATTTCAACTTGGTGGCCATATTGTTCAACCCTTGACTGTGCTACGCTCCCAGGCTTGAGCGACTAACTTAACTGCCGCCCGCATCTTCTGCACGGGCTTTATCCCATTATATCTATAGTTTTGCAGTTTAAATTTTATGTACAAGTTTTTCAGGGAAGCTGACGGGTCCTAACATGCAGATGCCACCCTCAAGACAGAGGGTAACTGTATGTCCATGTGGACAACTATCCTCTGAGAACTTGGGCTGAGCACCTGCAAATGTATTTAAGGTGACCAGGTAACCTGGTTTATGAAGAAGAAGATATAGCAATGTACAATTAAAGCACATGCTGCAGCACTTAGTAAGTAACGTGCTTGCACCCAGCACCTGGTTCCCATGCAAGCAATCATTCCAACCTCATGTTTTCCAGCTATCAGTTTGCTTTAATCCTTTTGAGTGCTATGTATATAATTTAAACAGTTCAGTGTTTCTCAAATGTCAGCCGGCTTTGTATCTGAAAACTCAGATACTCAGATTCTTTGCTAATAAAATGTTCCATCTATGGGGAGACTTTTTAAACCACAGACTGGCCTCCCTGCCGGCTCTGGCTGAGCTTTCAAACTATTGGTATTCACCTTGAAATACATTAGTTGTGGTGCACTGCCGTATTTCTGGGATGTTTTCCCACGGTGCATCCTCCCATCTCTCAGCTTCTGTTCCCAGTCACACATGCTCTTGTGCACCCCAACTCATGGCTTCAGGCCTTGTCTCTCCTTGCACCACATCTTTGGAATTCATCTCCCTCCTGCTACCCAGGAAGCTGAGGCCTTTCTTGGCCTTCTTCCGGTCAAGCCTGAACTACATTTCTTCAAATGTGGCTTCCCAGATGCTTAAAAAAGAAATAAAATCATCTGCAGCAATCTCTTTTCAAATACGAATGGTTCACTGCTATCCTTTGACTATCCCATTGCTCATTACATGTATTGGCTTTTGTAGGGTCACCATGCTCAACATGGCAGAATAGGGCTGGCCTGGCTGCTCGGTGGCAGTGCTGCGTTCTGCCATGTGGAAGGTTTCTGATTCAGTCTCCAAGTCAGGTCTTTTGCATTCCGGGTCGGCTGGGGAGAAGAGGGAGTCATGGCCATCGTTAAGGCCCGACATCTGCTGGCCGGTTTTAGAGGAATCCTGGTGCATGGCTGCCATTGCTGCCATGACCAGACATGAACAGTAAAAGAGTCTATTAAAATGCTGGTGGTGGTCGGGGGGGAGGAATCCCTGGACGGTTGTGGAGGAAGGCTCACGGCGCCAAAATCCTGCAAACCTTGGTTCCGATTGAGCTGGAAGAAAAAAAGGAGAAAGGAGGAACGTCCAGGCTCAAAAATGTGAAAATCGGTATAAATAATCATCCTCACAACCCCTCCCCCCCAAATCGTGTGCCTGCTGATGAAAGCATGAGCTCGCGAACGCCGAGCTCGTTGGGCATGGCTGGCGGGCAGGGTTCCCAAGCTGGGCCTCTCCTGGTCAGGGTTGCATCAGGATGGATCTTTAATAAATTGCTGGGACACTGGCAGGAAGGACGCCACACGAACCTCACTTTCAATTATCCAGCTCAATTAAAAGAAGCAGACAAAAATGAAACACGTGCAGCCGCTGCTACCAGCCAGAGTCAACTATAATTAGACTCTTAACAACAAATGCAAAGCTGATCCAAAGCCAAGGATGATTGTATGGAAGAACACTGGCGCAGTGATGTAAGGTTTGCTCAATAATTTATGCCCCAAACAATAGCTCTCTTTATGTTCACGCACTTGACTTACTGAACACGTTTATAAAGGTCTAATTAAAAAAAATTATGTATCTGTAAGGCAGGCTGAGATTTCTGGAAAATAATTTGAAAGGAGATTTTTTTTTTTCCCCCCCGCATGAAAAGAATCTGTGTAATTCCTTAGCTCTCTTAGTTTAAAGGGCTGGTTGATGCAGACTTCTGTGTCATGCACGCCAGCCCAGAATGGATAAACACATCTTGACAGGCCAAGATATACGGCCTTTTGCTTCCGTGACTGAATGGCTCAGTGTATTGGTGCTGGCACGCAAAGTCCTTCACCTACGGGACTGGATGGCGCGAGGGACGGGCAGAGGAATCCAGAGCCTGGCATCTCCAGGAGTGGACGGCGCAGTGGTGGAAACACGAATACAGAGCTTTCACCTCTAGGATGGACTGCTCAGGGTATCAACCAATGACCGATTTAGCATTTTGCTGCCTCTAAGGTAACTGATGGTGCTGGACCTTCCTCCCCTCGTGCCCCCCCCCCTCCCCCAACCACCACAGGACAAGGGTCAGAGCAGAAGGTCTAAGGCAGGCTTATTTTTTTTTTTTGCCCTGCTCTATCTGCTCCAGGCTCACCTCCTCCCCAGTATGACAGGCAGAAAGAGACTGGATGAGGGAGCTGAGTGGCTTTTCTTTGCTGCCTGCTGTGTGCTCTGACCTCACCCCTTTCCTCCCCGTTCCCTGCACGGGACAAGAGGGGAGGGGCTGGAATAGGGAGTGGAGCAGTTTTTTTCTCCGCTCTGTTCCTTCCAACCCAGCTCCTCCCTGCACTGAGAGAGGAGGAGCTGAAGCTGGAAGCAGAGAGCTGTTCTCTGCTGGGTGAGATTCAGCAGGGGCAGGGAGGCAGCAAATCTTCAGCCAGCCCGCTGCCTCCAGAGTTTTGCCATCCTAGGCACAGGCCTAATGTGCCTGTTGGCAAATCTAGGCCTGGGATCAATACTGTCATGCAAAGTGCTTTACTAACAGTGACTGGGAAAGAAAACCTTTCAAATGTCAGGCTGAATGACTGCATAGATATTCATATCTGCTCACCCTGAGATTTCTCAGGGTGAGCAGGTATTAACCATTATTAACTATTATTCAATCAATATAATCAGTATCAATATTTAATATTAATCATCAATTCATCAGGCAGACCAATGAAACCCTGCCCAACCCACCCACCCTGAGGTTGAAAGTCTGCTCTTACTGTGGGGTATATATAGCCATCGTGTTTACCTTTATTACTTTTCTCTCTCTCCCTCCCCTCCCCCTCCCTCCCCAGAGAGAGGCTTCTGGGGACGGTAGTCCCAAGAAAAATAAGGACAAGGGGGATGCTGAGGGTTGTAGTTCCAGGAAACCGTATCCTAAAACCAGTCAGAAGGAAGGTACTGAACTCAAAGGAACAGGACTCTGAAAGGGGTATAGATGAGGTTAATTAAGGATTTACTTAGTGAGAGCATAGTTTTTTGGGGGGGAGATGAGACTGCTGGGGAGGCAGAAACTACCAGAAAGACTTATTGGGGAGACTGCTGGGGAGGCAGAAGTCTGCCACAGACACAAGGTCCTCCTGGAGGAGACGATGTCAGGCTGAATATTGTCGTAAGGAAACCGCTGGAGGCTAACGGCAGGGCAGAAAACAGCAGGCAAGTGGTTTTGGCCGTGGCAGGGGAGTTTATAGCATCCTGTGTTTAAATCCCCGCTGTACATATTTAGAGTTAATCCCAGTGCCTCATAAAACTGCTGATTCGCTGAGATAAAGGACCTGTGAAGGGAATGAAGACGCTGCAGCAAATTGCCCGGCAGAGGGGCTGCTCCAGTGGATTCGGCAGGCATTCGGGGGAGCAAGCCATAGGCAGTGACGAAACAAGGATAGAGAACAATTTATCTGTAGGACTTTCAGGATAGAGAGCCAGGCCATGAGAACTCATAGGATTTATTTGGGGTACACAGCCTGTCATTTGTAAGGCAAAAGAGTGGATGGGAATTAATTGGGCAACAAACTCTGCCACTGGTAGGGCATTTATTTGGTGTATAACTTGTTAAGGAAGGACAGAGAGCACAGAGAAGGGAGAGGAGTAACTCTTTGTGTCAAAAACAATATCCAAGCCACTGAATTGCAAGGGATGTGGGACAGAGAAGAAGCATTATGGGCCGTATTAAAAAAAATAAGTTGGTGCTTCCATTTTTACTGATGTGATCTATAGGCCTCCAACCCATAAAGAAGAACCTGCCCGAGATCTGAATGAGAACATCCAAATGGTGGGAAAGAAGGGAGGAGTGTTGCTTGTTGAAGATTTTAATCTGCCGGATGTGGAATCTACAAAAAATAGAGAGATAGAGGATGCCCTTAAAGGGTCTCTGCTCATACACATGGGAATGGAACCCACGAGGGAGGGTGAGATCCTCAATCTAATGTTCTCTAATGGGGATAATGTCTCCGATGTTCGGCCAAGGGCTCAACTGAGCACCAGTGATCATCAGATGGTATGGTTCAATATCACAAATAGGATACAGAAGAGAAATCACATAAAGGCCGGAGTTTTGAATTTCACAAAATACAGACTTTGTCAAAATGGGGTCGTACCTACCTGGAGGACGAACTGGAAGACTGGGAGAAAATGGGTGAGGTAGAACAATAGTGGGACAAATTAAAAGGAGCAATTACATAGGCAACAAATCTATATGTCAGGAAAGTAAAGAAGAGTGAGAGGAAAAGGAAACCGATCTGGTTCTCTAAGGAGGTGGCTGAAATAAAGGCAAAAAGAGCAGCGTTCAAGAAGTATAAAGGATCCCAAAAAAAGGAACACAAGGAAGAATATCTGGTAAAATTGAGGGAGAGAAAGTAAGAAATCAGGAAAGCAAAGGGTCAAATGGAAGAAAGGATTGCTAAGGTAAACTAAGGTGAGAAAACATTTTCCAGATATATCAGAGAAAGAAGGGAGGCCTGAAGTGGTACAGTGAAATTGAAAGGAGATGAGGAATAGTGTGTGGAGAGAGACATAGAAATGGCAGAAATATTAAACAAATACTTCACTTCAGTGTTCACTAAAGAAAACCCTGGAGAAGGACCATCGCTGGTTGACAAGACCATAGGTGGAGATGGGGCAGATTAAACTCTGTTACAGAAGAAAATGTATGGGAGGAGCTAGGAAAACTGAAAGTGGACAAGGCCATGGGGCACATCTTAGGATACTGAGGAAGCTCGGAGATGTGCTGGTGGGTCCGTTAAATGACCTGTTCAACAGAGCCCCGGAAACCTGAGCGGTGCCGAGGGATTGGAGAAGAGCGATGGTGGTCCCGCTTCTCAAGAGTGGGAGCAGAGAGGAGGCTGGGAACTACAGGCCGGTTAGCCTCATCTCGGTGGTGGGAAAAGTAATGGAGGCTCTGCTGAAGGAAAGGATAGTGTAATTGCACGGACTAGCCTTATGAGAAACATGGGGGTAACCTGCACGGCGCAGCAGATGCTACCATAAGAAGCATGCTGAGGAGACTGGATGGGACCATTTGGTCCTTTTTCTGCCATCATTACTATGTTACCATCGTCTGTCATCTGTAGGGCAGGAGAGCTCATAAGGAGCCTTTAATATTGGACAAACTTGTTATCATCAGATGGCTGTTTGGTGGCCTATGTGAAATAAGTTGGTGGCCTCAGGTTTCTTCATCCTAAGAACCAGAATCACAGTCACTACTTTATTTGCCATATGTGTGTGTGTGTGTGTGTGTTTGTAGTGGCATTGCTGCTGCCCACAGTGTTATGGGACAGTGTGTGTGTATATGTGAGGGCAGCTTACACTTCTGCTATCCATGCTGCTACCCAAGCTTGCACTGCGACTGCTTTTGGGCTATATATGTGTGTGTGCGTGCATGTCTATGTTAGTGAGGAGAAACTAGCATTGCTGCTACCCATGTTGAATCTGTTCTCTGGTGGAGCGGTGTGTGAGGGAAGCTAGCAATTAGACAGTCTTTGCTCTTCTTGCTCTGTGCTGGGGCAGTCTGTGAGGGGACTCGGCACCAGCATCCATTCCAGCAGGTAGTGACATTCATGCTGTTGTCATACCTACTGGAAGAACAACTTGTGAACTGCGGAGAATAAAGATGTTATTTTAAGACAATCAAGACTGACCAGGGACTACCTTGTTCTGGCCTGGTTCCCTAAAATAATTCCATTTCTCAACTGTGAAAAACACAGCCACGGGTTCTCCGAAGGTAGGGAGGAGAAACTGGGGGTACTGGTAAGTAAAAGATACATTTCTGAATGTAACTTCTAATAAATGAGCTTTCACACAGTTCACATTTCACAAGTCTCATTGTTTACCATAAGAAAATAACTGGACAGCTTTAAAAAAAACAAAAGAACAGGATATTTTATTTATCCAGGAACTCAAAACAGCATAAGAACATAAGACTTGCCACATTGGGTCAGACCAAGGATCTATCAAGCCCAGCATCCTGTTTCCAACAGTGGCCAATCCAAGTCACAAGTACCTGGCAGGATCCCAAAGGGTAGAGCGTTTCCAAGCTGTTCATCCCAAGAATAAGCAGTGGATTTCTGTGATTCTACCTGAATAATGGTTATTTGACTTTTCCTCTAGAAGCTTGTCCAAAACTTTTTTAAATGCAGCTAGGCTAATAGCTTTCACCATATCCTCTGGCAATGAATTCCAGAGCTTACTTATGCATTGAATACAAAAATATTTTCTTTAATTAGTTTTAAATTTATTACCTGGTAACTTCATTGTGTGTCCCCTAGTCTTTGTAATTTTTGATTAATGTTTACTCATTCCATTCCACTCATTATTTAATAGACCTCTATCATATCTCCCCTCAGCCGTCTCTTCTCCAAGCTGAACAGCCCTAACCTCTTTAGCCTTTCTTCATAGGGGAATTGATCCATCCCTTTTATCATTTTGGTCGCCCTTCTCTATAACTTTTCTAATTCTGCTATAACTTTTTTGAAATGTGACGATCAGAACTGCAAACAATATTCAAGATTAGGTCACACCATAGAGCGATACAATATTCAAGATTAGGTCACACCGTAGAGCGATACAATATTCAAGATTAAGGTCACACCATAGAGTGATACAGAGGCATTGTGTTGTATTCTCCCACTCCTTTCCTAATAATCCCTGACATTCTATTTGCTTTCTTAGCTGCTGCTGCATACTGAGCAGAAGATTTCAACGTATTATCAATGATGACACCTAAATCCTTTTCCTGAATGGTGACTTCTAATGTGGAACCTTGCATTGTGTAGCTATAATTCGGGTTATTCTTCCCTAAGTGCATCACTTTGCGCTTGTCCACATTAAATTTCATTTGCATTTGCATGCCCAGTCTCCCAGTTTTGCAAGGTCCTCTTGCAATTTCGCACAATCCTTTTGTGGTTTAACAACTTTAAATAATTTAGTGACATCTGCAAATTGGATCACCTCACTTGATGTTCCCATTTCCATGTCATTTATAATATATTAAAAAGTAGTGGTCCCAGAACAGAATCCCTGGGGCACTCCAATATTCACCTTTCTCTTCTGGGAAAATGAACCATTTAGCCCTACTCTCTGTTTTCTATCTTTTAACCAGTTGGCAATCCTGAACAGGACACTGCCCTGAGTGCCCTCTATTCTATGACATTTTAATTTCTTAAGAAGTCTCTCGTGAAGGACTTCTGGAAATCCAAATACACTATATCAACTGGCTCACCTTTATCCACAAATTTATTTAGGCTCTCAAAAAATATGTAACAAATTGCTGAGGCAAGACTTCCCTTGGCTAAAGCCATGTTTGCTTTGTCCCATTAAACTGTGTCTATCTATATGTTCAGCAATTTTATTCTTTATGATAGTTTCTATGATTTTGCCTGGCATGGACATCAGACTCATTGGTCTGTGATTTCCTGGATCACCCCTTGAACCCTTTCTAAAAATTGGCGTTACATTGGCAACCCTCCAGTCTTCAGGTATCATAGATGATGTTAATGATAATTTACAAATTTCCAATAGCAGGTCCGCAATTTAATTTCTGTTCTTTCAGTACTCTGGGATGTATACCTTCTTGTCCAGGTGATTTGCTACTCTTTAGTTTGTCAATTTGCCCTACTACTTTTTTGAGGTTCACTGACATTTATTTCATTTATCTCAAATGTACCTGAAAAAGTTTTTATTAAGAGTTTTTGCTTCTACAACTAGCTTCTTTTCAAATTTTCTCTTTCCTTCCTTAGTGCTTTGCATCTGACTTGCCAGTGCTTATGGTGTAACCTGTTTTCTTATTTAGGATCCCTTTCTCATTTCTTGAAAGATGTTCTTTTAGCTATTAAAGCCTTTCTCACTTTACCTTTTAACCATTCCAGTGTTATGACCATTGGTTGCAGATGGTTGTCTAAAAAAGTAGTTAAAAATTCCGGGAGACAAATGTAATGATGGAGAAGTGAGAGCGGCGATCAAATTTGAAGCGTAACCCCCTGAAGCAGATTTGCGATCGAAACTTGGCCATATCGGGGTTGTGAGCGGATATTGAAGATAAGTGTGTTTGATTTCTGTGCTCTGATGAATGTGTTCAAATAAGACAGATTTATATATGACCCGGGTAGGGACCTTCATGGACTGTGACTATTTTTAGGAAAACAAACAAAACAAAAGTAAACGTTTTGATAAATGAATAAATAAAGTAAAAGTGGATTCGAGGGGAATACAGCTTGTCTACATTTTCAAGCTGTGCTCATGAAGGTCCTACATATATATTTTCAATAAATATTAAATATTTATACTGAGGAATTTTTTGTGGTGTTTTGGCCTCCTTTAAGGACGCCAGGGTGGGAACCTCAGGTGCCATCACCTGAGGTTCCCACCTGACATCACTAGCCCTGGACTCTTAAGCACCATCGGGGCCTGGCTCTAATTGACTTGGCAACGAGTTTCCTCCTTGCTGAATCCTGCTGTTCTCACTAGTGACGTTGGCTCCTGGTTCTTGCTCCTCCCGGCCTGAGACACTCTTGGGTACCCATCCTCGGGGGCCCTGCTCCTGCTCTGGCTATCCGCTCCTCGGAGGGCCCTGTGCCTCGGACACTGTCTGCCTTCTCCCCCGCTCCGGGAACTACTCTTCCCGTGAGACTCTACTTCGGTGTACACCGCTCTGCGACAATTGCCATGTTTCTCTGCCTTGTGGAGACTAACGTAGGTGTACCCCTTCCTGCGGGCCACTGCCTTACCGCTCTGCTTTGTGAAGATCTAGCGCTGGTGTACTCCACTCCACGGGCCATTGCCATCGCTTGTGACTAAGCCACCCCCCCCCCCCCCCCCTGCTCGTCAGGGTAGTGCTTGTGAACTTGGGACTTTGCTGCGGTCCCCTGCCCCTCGGGGCAGCACCTTGCTTACTTCTGTTACTACTTTCCACTCCCTCAGGGTAGTGCCTTTCTCTGAGACTGTACCGCACTCTCCATTCCTCGTGGTAGTGCTCTCTTGCACTGCCAGAGACCCCTAGGCTTCCCCAGGTCTCGAGTAAGCCTACGTCATTCTTCCTGTGCTGACTCTCTGTGGCTCCACCCCCTGGGGTCCGCCCTCGCAAACACTCTCCATACCCTGCCTGCATTTCCCTGCTCCTCGGGGCCTGTTCAGCACTCCACCACTAGGGGGGACCTATTCTGGCTAACCACATCCACACCCCAATCTCCTACTCTTCCTGTACTCACTGGGGATGTGTCACCTGTAGCTCAGACCTTGCTTCCCGGGGGGAGCCCAAAGAAGTGGAGAGAGAGAGAGAGGCTCTTCAGAACCCGGGAACTACAAACAGCGCTGTAACCACCATTACCCACCGAGTGAACAGCTGAGCGCCAAACAGGGGCGGGACTTGTGACGTCGCTGGAGAGACTGCCCATAAAATCGGCAGGCAAGCGGTGTACAAGCTGGGGAGCCCAAAGAGTGGAGAGAGAGAGAGGCTCTTCAGAACCCGGGAACTACAAACAGCGCTGTAACCACCATTACCCACCGAGTGAACAGCTGAGCGCCGAACAGGGGCGGGACTTGTGACGTCGCTGGAGAGACTGCCCATAAAATCAGCAGGCAAGCGGTGTACAAGCTGGGGAGCCCAAAGAGTGGAGAGAGAGAGAGGCTCTTCAGAACCCAGGAACTACAAACAGCGCTGTAACCACCATTACCCACCGAGTGAACAGCTGAGCGCCGAACAGGGGCGGGACTTGTGACGTCGCTGGAGAGACTGCCCATAAAATCGGCAGGCAAGCGGCACACCGCTGCCGCCGGCACGCGGCTTTGCCCAGCTTAGCCCGGGAAGACCGGAAGTTCGGAAGACCGGAAGATCTGGGTGAGTCCTGGAAATTTTGTTTCTGAGTATTGGTGAACTCTGCTGGCCTAGACCTTCCCAGATTTATGGGGAGGAAAAGGAAAGTAAAATGTTTCCCCATATCTCCCATTACATCGAGGGGGCTGATGGACGACCATGTCTTTCGACGGGTCGGTTCGCCAGAGGACAGTTCCGGGGGGCAATTTTCAGCCTCCCTGAGTCCAGGCGCTGGGCCAATTCTTCCCCCACAATCAACAGCCACATTACCAGATGGGTTTTTGATCCTGAATTCATGCAGTTCCCCCAAAGGGAATGGCTGTGTAGATTCTTGTGGGCCAAAACCAAGTGATCAGCCATCTAACTCTGAAGGAGTATCGAAGAGGCCAGAACAATGGCCTACAGATCCACCTGAAGACGTTACACTGAAAGACATTTGGAAAATGATGTCTAAGATGAATGATAACGTAATTCAAATGAATTTGTCTTTGTCTACTGTGGTAAATTCAAATAGAGTGCAAATAGAGGAACAGAATAAGGGTCTATCTAAATTGAATGAAGAAATGTTGAAGGTCACATTGAAGTTAAAGCTGTTGGAAGATACTGAAAATATTCACATTAAAGATAGTTTTTCAATACATAAAGAACTTGAAAAGACAGAAAATATGATGAGGCACAAAAATCTACACCTGGTTAATTTTCCCCAGACGAGACTTTTGTCTCCGATAGAGATGTTTAAGAAATATATGCGAGATATATTACAATATGGGGAAAAAGACCTACCCTTAATATCTAAGATTTTTTATTTTCCAGATAGATCTGTGAGACAAGGGCGAGGAAAAAGTGGATACTTCATCTATTGGAGTGTCCACATTTCTCGAGGAATCCATAGATCTAATACAAAAAAGGGCTTCCCTTTTGGTTTCTTTTCAGTTAGAATGTGACAAGATAAATTGTTTAGGGATTTCCTTAAGCATAAAGATGTACAATTTTGTGGCCAGAAAATATTTATATTTCCTGATGTCTCCAGAGCCACCCAGGCTAGGAGGAGACATTTCCTAGCCTTGAAAGTAAAATTGGTAGCAATTGGGGCTACTTTCTTTTTGAGATATCCATGTACTTGTTATGTTACTTTTCAAGGAAATAGATACAGTTTTTCTGACCCAATACATTTGGAGACGTTTTTACAAGATAAACAGAATGTAGGAGGAAGTTTAGATGGCCCTAAAGAAAGTTAAGATCTCTCTCCTTTCTTAAAATATTCATATTTGATGTTTTTCGTAATAATATATGTTTCTCCCCCGCTTTATTAGACAGTAAATGAGACACAGGTATTTATTGTATGTAAAGTTTAAAATATGTGATCGATTATTTTTGTGTCATCATTACTTATATATATTTTGTTTAATGAGTTTTGAACAAAAATTTGAATAAAGAAATAATTAAAAAAAAAAAAAAAAAAAAGACCTTGCTTCCCGACGGTGAGGCTCAGCGGGGCTCCTCCTCATGGGCGGTACCATCTCTCACCTCGGGCCAAGGGCCCATTATCCTACGAATCCTAACAGATTGCCAAGTCAATGGACCCCAGCAGAGGTCTGGCTCTCCAGGCCATCTTGGCCTGTCGCAACAAATTTCTGAAACAACAAAATTCTTGGAAACTCTGGCAGCAGCCATAGATAACCTGAGTACCCGGTTGGACTCCGCCTTGACATCTGCCAAACCTAATCCTGCTTCACACACACCGATCCTCCGGCCTACTGTGCCCTTGCCGGCACCCCCATGTTTTTCAGGAGACCCTCTTATGTGCAGGGGTTTCCTGAATCAGTGTAATATTCACTTTTGCCTACAACCTGCATATTTCCAGATGTGATCTCCAAGATGACTACATCCTGTCACTCCTGAACGTTAAGGCTTTGGCCTGGGCGTCACCCCCTCTTTGAGCGAGCCGACCCATTTCTTCGAGATCTGCCTGGCTTTCTCGCCCTATTTCACTTCGTCTTGATGATCCAGGTCGGAAAAACCATATCCGGGTCTCTCCCTTCTTCATCTCCAACAAGGCTCCAGGTCTTTGACCGATTACGTCATTGAGTTCAGGGCCCTTTCGTCTGAACTTCACTGGAATTCGGACTGACTACGTGCTATCTTCCTCAAAGCCTAATCCCGTGGATCAAAGATGAACTAATAGCCGGGAACTTCCTGAATCCCTGGATTCTCTGATAGACCCTCGCCGGTCGCATTGATCGCCGCCTTCGAGAACATTCTCAAGAGGCTAGAGTATCCAGAAGGATGGCACAGAGTGCACCCCGAATTCGACGTATGCCCTCTCCTAAGCCCAACACTGCTCAGAATACAGAAGGGGAAGAACCTATGCAGATGGGTCGAAGTAGGCTTTCTCCGAAAGAAAAACACCATCGCCTAGAATCAGGGCTCTGCTTGTATTGTGGCCAACCTGGACATGCCATAGCTTCATGCCTTGTCTGTCCGGGAAACTCCAGGCCTAGGTTTCTGCCGGAGGACTGCTTCTAGGCCTGACTTCACCCTCTCCTCCATTAATCTTGCCAGTTTCCATTAAACTTTACGCTCAAGAGTTTCATACACTGGCTTTGGTGAACTCTGGGGCCAGTGGGAACTTTATTCTGGGGCAACTTGTGGAACATATCCAAATCCCCATATCTGCTCCCCAGTGCCCTTACTACTTTCCTCCATTCATGGCGAACCTCTACCAGGCGAGGTTACTCACTCCACAGTCCCTATCCAGCTCCGTACCGGCTCTCTACATGTAGAGACCATATCCTTCCTCGTGCTGGATAAAGCTATACACCCCGTGGTCCTGGGACTCCGTGGTTAAAGTTGCATACCCCGCAGTTTGATTGGGTCACATTACAACTATATCAATGGGGTGATTCTTGCCACGACAAATGCTTGGAGGTCGTATCACCTGTACCTTGCCTAACTACTTCTGATTCTCTTCCGGGCCTTCCACTGCAGTATTCCTCATACACGGATGTCTTTTCCAAAAAGACTGTGGACACCCTACCCCCCGCATCGCTCAATTCGACTGTGCAATAAATTTGCTTGCCTACACCGAACCTCCTCGGGGTAGGATTTACCCATTGTCCTTGACTGAAACGCAAGCCATGTCGGAATATATACGAGAAAATTTAGCCAAGGGCTTCATCTGGCCCTCCATGTCTTCCACTGGAGTGGGCTTTTTTTCTTCGTGGGGAAGGACGGCTGGGCCGTCACCTACAGTCTTTGACTGCCTGCATCTCTTAAAATCCATAATGCCTTCCATATCTCGCTACTCAAACCTCTGGTACAATCCGATTTCTCTAAGAAACCACCTGAGCCCCAACCTCTGTCGTCGGAAGCGGACGATATTTATCAGGTGCAAGATGCCTTGGACTTTAGAAAGTGTAGAAAGAGGTGGGAATATCTCCTCTCATGGGAGAGCTTTGGGCCTAAAGAAAACAGTTGGGAGCCTGCGGCCAACATACTTGACAAGGATTTAATCAGGCAGTTTCACACCACACATCCTAGAAAACCCAAACCCCCAGGGGGGCCTTAAGAGAGGGGGTACTGTTATGACCGTTGGTTGCAGACGGCTGCGACTGCTTTTACTCACTTCGTGCCTCGCTGCCCTCTCTCCGCTGGGAAGACTCGCGACTGTGGCTAGCCACCTCCAACCCTCATGGCTCCATTCCAGGACTCCCCAGGCTGGCGAGGATGCCACCGACTGCCATGTCTCTCCCGGGCACGCTTCATGGTCCTCCTTTAAGGATGCCAGGGCGGGAACCTCAGGGAACGTCTCTCCTTGATGACATCACTAGCCCTGGATTCTTAAGCACCATCGGGGCCTGGCTCTAATCGACTTGGCAACGAGTTCCCTCCTTGCTGAATCCTGCTGTTCTCACTACAGACATTGGTTCCTGGTTCCTGCTTCTCCTGACATGAGTCACTCTTGGGTACCCGTTCCTCAGGGGCCCTGTTCCTGTCTCTGGCTATCCGCTCCTCGGAGGGCCCTGCACCTCGGACACTGTCTGCCTTCTCCCCCACTCCTCGGGGCTACTCTAAGAACTACTCTTCCTGTGAGACTCTACTTCAGTGTACCCCACTCTGCGGACCATTGCCGTGTTTCTCTGCCTTGTGGAGACCAATGTATGTGTACCCCGCCCTGTGGGCCACTGCCTCACCACTCTGCTTCTTGGAGATCTAGTGCTGGTGTACTATGCTCTGCGGGCCATTGCCATCGCTTGTGACTAAGCTGCCCCCCCCCCCCCCCCGCTCCTCGGGGTAGTGCTTGTGAACTTGGGACTTTGCTGTGCTCCCCTGCTCCTCGGGGCAGCATCTTGCTTACTTCTGTTACTACTTTCTGCTCCCCGTTCCTCGGGGTATCATCCTGCCTTTCTCCAAGGCACTACCCCGCTCCTCAGGGGTAGTGCCTTGGAGCGGGGTAGTGCCCAAGGCACTACCCCGCTCCTCAGGGTAGTGTTCTCTTGCACTGCCAGAGAGCCCTAGGCTTCCCTGGGTCTCATGTAAGCCTACGTCATTCTTCCTGTGCTGACTCTCTCTGTGGCTCCACCCCCTGGGGTTGCCCTCGCAAACACTCCTCCATACCCTGCCTGCATTCTCTGCTCCTCGGGGACTGTTCAGCATTCCACCACTAGGGGGACCTATTCTGGCTAACCACATCCACACCCCAGTCTCCTACTCTTCCTGTACTCGCTGGGCTGTATCACCTGTAGCTCAGACCTCGCCTCCCGACAGTGAGGCTCAGCGGGGCTCCTCCCCGTGCGAGGTACCATCTCTCACCTTGGGCCAAGGGCCCATTAACCTACGAATCCTAACATCCAGTAGTTGTTTAGACTTCCTTCCACCTTTTCTAATGTGTGGAATACATCTAGTCTGGGCTTCCAAGATGGTACTTTTAAAGAACATTCATGTCTGACCTAAAATCTTAATTTTTGCAGTTGCTCCTTTCAGTTTTTTCCTAACCATTTTCTTCATTTTATCATAGTCACCTTTTTGAAAGTTAAATGCTGTCACAGTTGATTGCTTTAGTGCCCTCCCTCCAGTTATTAAGTCAAATTTGTTCATGTTATGATAAACTATTGCCAAGTGGCTCCAACACTTTTACCCCTCGCACCAAATCCTGTGTTCCACTAAGGACTCAGTCTAAAATAGTTTCCCCTCTTGTTGGTTTTTGTAGCAGTTACTCCATGAAGCAGTCATTTATTTCATCTAGGAACTTTACCTCTCTGAATGACCTGATGTGACATTCACCCAATCAATATTGGGGTAATTGAAAACATCCATTATTACTGTGCTGCTGATTTTGTTAGCTTTCCTATTTCTTTTAGTATTTCATTGTCCGATTGTTCATTCTGGTCAGGTGGATGGTAATACACTCCCAGTGCAATTGTATTCCCCTTTTCACCTGGAATGTCTATCTATAAACATTCAACATTGCATTTTATTTCCTGCAGTTTATCCTGTTTGACTCAATGTCTGCAGTTTATCATGTTTGACTTGTTGCCTTCTTTAATATATAGTGCCACCCCTCCATCAAATTTGATCCATCCTATAATTTCGATATAATTTGTACCCTGGTATCACATTATATCATTGGTTATTCTCCTTCCACCAGGTCTCTGAGATGCCAATTATATTTACCTCTTCATCTATTGCTAATCACACTAATTCTTCCATTTTATTATTTAGATTTCTAGCATTTATATACAGACATGGCAAAATATGTTTTTTGTTTGTATTAACAACCTGCTCATCAGTTGACAAGAGTAATGATCCAAAGACAACGACAGACCTTTTCCGTCGGAAAAAAGTCAGCAGAACCAGGGGTCACGATTTGAAACTCCAGGGAGGAAGACTCAGAACCAATGTCAGGAAGTATTTCATCACAAAGAGGGTGGTGGATGCCTGGAATGATCTTCCAGAGGAGGTGATGAAGACCAGAACTGTGAAGGACTTCAAAGGGGCGTGGGATAAACACTGTGGATCCATAAAGTCTAGAGGACGTGAATGAAGAGTGGGCGGCTCGCGGGAATGATGGCTAGTACTGCCTGGAGATAATACCCTTATTCAATAAACATACACATGGTTAATGCGACTCCAACATTGCTCTAAGCTTCAACGGCAAGAGGAAATGTGGAAAAAAGGATTTGCATTCACAAAAAAGCAGGGAGTAGCTTGCTTGTTACGGCGGTTACTACCCCAAACCAAATAAGCCTGATACTTCACTTTCAATACATAACCAGCATAGCTCTCTGCTTCAACGGCAGGGGAGAAAGACCGATGCTTCACGCATTTCCAGCATAGCTCTCTGCTTCAACGGCAGGGGAGAAAGACCGATGCTTCACTTTCAATGCATATCCAGTATAACTCTCTCCTTCAACGGCAGGGGGAATGAAGAAAAGTGGATCTATATACAGACAACAAACAACAAGGACTGAATTACATAGTCTGGGTAAACAAATAAGCATGGGTGTAGCTTGCTTATTGCGGCAGTTACTACCCCTAACTAATTAAGCTAGATATTCACTTAGATGCAGTTCCAACACTGCTCTCTATATTAATGGTGGGGGTGGAAGGGAAATAGAACCAAAAGATTACTAAGAGTCAAGACTAACAGAAGTATGAGAAAAAAAATAAAAAGAGCAAAGCTTACTGGGCAGACTGGATGGGCCGTTTGGTCTTTTTCTGCCAACATTTTTATGTTTCTATGTAATTTGGAATCTTTCTGCACTTTAATTAAAGACACCTGGCCCACTTATGGCATTTATTGCAACCTCTCTATGGGATGCCCTAATTTCCTTTAAAGTTAACAATCATTCTGAACACATATGCTGATGAGCAACTGTTGGCTTGCCCCCATCATCTAGTTTAAAAGCTGCGCTATCTCTTCTCAGTTCTAGCTGTAAAGAATTTCAGGTAGAAACCATCAATTGTTAATGGTACTTTTTCCTAGGTAAAAATTCCTTCCCCTGATATTATTCCTTATTATCTCGCTATCTCTCGAGTGGGTTCCAGCTTGCAATCAGTGGTCCTGGGAAGTTTCTTTCATTCCAGTCTCCGGCACAGGAGTTTCGTCCGGGATTTTGCTGCACCAGCCAGATAATGCGGCTTGTTTATTGTTTCCAAAAGGGGATTTGGTGAGTAGGAAACTCATCTGGAGCAAGAAAAGGTCCAATTTTCCTTGCTATTGCCACTCAGGGTGCACAAATTCCATATTTTTAAGTTCAAATCTTTTCTTATTTTGCAGAAGAAACAATCAGCACAATTGTTCTTATCCAAACCATGCTTAACAAAGAGAAAAAAATATAAACAGAATAACATCAAGATGATCATCCCTTCTCAAACTTCACCTCAAATCCAATCAACTCTGTTCCACCCCCTAAGAGAAGCCTACTTATTATGTCGCTAGACCAATCAAAAAAATGTTATTTTTCTTTTGTTTGTGTACTATGAAACTTTTAAAGACTTTGGCCTCCATACCATGCAAATTTTCTCTCATGGCATATTCATTGTGGATATCCTGAAAACCCACTGGCTGGTGGGCCCCCAGAACAGGGTTGGGGACCACTGCTCTGTGAGGTTACAGACCTCTTAACTGCATCTGTCAAAACTGATACAGATCAATTTTTTCAAGAAGCCAATGAACAACATAGGTATCTCATTTAAATTGGTTATTCCATAGGCTCATTTCCAGCGGAACCTAACCGGCGAGGCTTTTGCTTTACAATTTTTATATATCGAGCCAGGAAAAAGTTTGGTTGATTTGATGCAGGCCTGCTATGAATGCTTCCGGGTTTGAGTTGCTAACATTAGGGCTAACCAGCAAATATAAGCCCACATCCAGGACACTTCCAGAGCCAACTCTTCTTTTTTTTTTTTTTTGCCTGGCTAAATTTGGCTGCCTTGTGGATTTAGGTAGTTAAAGTTTCTCCTGGTGGGTGTGTATGTGTGGTGTGTGTGGGTGAAGTTAGCCAGTTAAACCCTTTGAAAGCTGATCCCATTCTACTGGGTCCCCTGATCAAATCTCTGGCTGCAGAGATCAAGTGCCCCGATGCTGTCGGCTCAACCAGAGAGCATGGGTATGCTTCTGTTCTGCCCTCATTTACTGTGAACAGATTTGTTGTTTGTTATTTGTACTATATATATAAAGTTGTTCTGTTCCTGCTTGTAGGCTAGTGTGATGTCACAGAAGGACTACAAGCCCCTATAATCCTGTAGTCTTGTTGTTGTTGGCCCTTTTGGTCACATGTTTCCAGCCCCACTGATTCTGGGCCCTTCCATTTGGCTCAGATTCTGGTTTATGCCTACTGGCAGGACTGGCGGAAGGGGAGGTCAAAGGGAGCCAATGCCCCCAGGCACAGGGCCATAGGGGGGCATTGATGGCCGACATAGGGGGCCCATACTGCCACGTGTGGACCTCATCTCACCGGCGGGTGAGCAGGGAGCTATAGCAGGAAGATCGGCGGGACCGTGGTAGAGCTTATCTCACCACGGCCCGAAGAAAAAGGTCACATTCAAACCTGCAGGTGCTCCTCCTCCTTCCTGCCTGCACGACCCTGGAAGAAAAATGTTGCCAGAGCCATGTGGGCAAGAAGGAGGAGGAGCATCTGCCACATGTGAGAGCCTCTGTGTGAGAGGGACAGCATGTGGAAGTGAGAGAGCCTGTGTGTGTGAGAGTGAGACAGCATGTGCACGAGAGAGACAGTGTGTATGTATGTATGAGAGAAAGCATGTGAGAGTGAGAGCTGTGGATGCGTGAGACTGCATGTGAGTGTGAGAGCGTGTGTGTGTGTGTGTGTATGTGTGAGAGAGACTGTATGTGAGAAGAGCAGCGTTAATGGGCTGCCATATTTCCCAAGTCACGGTGGCCCAAGAAGAGGAGGAAACCCGGTAGCAGGGCCTCCGCGGATTCCACGTTGCAGCGGCTCGAGAAGAGGAGGAGGCCTGGTAGCAGGGCTGCTGCGGATCCCACATGACATATGGCCAGAGAAGATCAGGGCCGCCCAGAAGTCCATCTTGCGGCAACCCGCGCAGAGGAGGCCAGAGGTGAAAGAGAGGCTGAGGGCCTGAAGAGTGTGTGTGTGGTGTATGAGAGTGAATTGAGAGATTGGTGTGTGTGTGTGAGAGCGAGTTGAGAGACTGTGTGTGGGAGTGAGGACCTTAATGTTTGAGAGACAGCATGTGGAGGCTCTGGGTGAGAGAGGAAATGCATGTGACACCGTAAGTAGCCTGTGCTTGAGCAAGACAGCAGTGGGAGTGAGAGAGTCTGTGTGTGGTAAGAGTGAGACAGCATGTGCATGAGAGAGACATGTGTATGTATGTATTATGAGAGAGAGCATGTGAGAGTGAGAGTTGTGGATGCGTGAGACTGCATGTGAAGTGTGAGAGCCTGTATGTGTGTATGTAATGTGTGAGACGAGTGTGTGAGAATGAGAACCTGATGGTGTGTTTGAGGGACGAGACAGATGGAGAGAAAAGAAATGGAAAAAAAAGACCCTGTAAAAGGAGTTGGCAAAAAACAAGAAAGGGGAAAAGTGGAAAAAAAAAGCGCTGTGACCAACCAATTAGAAAACTAAGATCAGACGCAAAGGTAAAAAAAAAAATACTTTTTAGTGATTGGCACATGTAATCTTTGGAATGTGCAAGAGTAGCACTTTCTCTATGCCGATCTCGCAATGCACGGAGAACAGCATGGAGGAAGTGGAAGCCCACGGGGACTGCACAGAGGAAGCAGCAGAACGGGCTTCAGTGTCAGGAGAGCAATCAATCACCACCTCCCCAAATATCCACATGGCGCAGTGACAGCCAGTAGCAGAGGAATAGAGAGAGGCTCTGAGGGTTGCTGGCAAAAGAAAGAGCGGGGGGGTCTGCTTAGTGTGTGGCAAGTATATGCAATGTGAGTCTGCCTGGCGGTGTATGTGTGAGAATGCATGGGTGCCTGCCTGAGGCTGTATCTGTGTATGAGAACGAATGGGTGTTTTCCTGGGATCTGTCTGTGTGAGAATAGGTGCCTGCCTGTGTGTGGTGTATGTGTGTGTGAGAATGAATGTGTGCATGCCTTGGGGGTGGGGAGGGAGCAATGTGAGAATGAATGGGAGCTGCTTGGGGGTCAGTTTGGGTGTATATATGTGTGTGTGTGTGTGTGTGTGTATCTGAGAATGACTGTGACATATGTGCACAGCAAAAAACCCCAGTCGGGCGACCCTGGGGTCTTTTACAACCACTTCCAGCACCCGAAGAACCGTGCTCATTTGTCAACAGATTTCATCGTGGATCTGCCGCCTTCAAAGGGTCACACCGTAATATGGGTCACCATAGATCATTTTTCAAAAATGGCCTATTTCATACCTCTGTCGGGCCTACCATCTGCTCCAGAGCTAGCATGATTATTCTTCCACCATATCTTCAGACTGCATGGCTTACCCACGGATATTGTTTCAGATCAAGGTCCTTAATTTGTTGCCAGGTATTTGTGCTCCCTCTGCCGAAAATTCGGAATTAACATCAGCCTTACCTATCATCCCCAAGCCAAATGGCAAGCTGAGTGGATGAATCACTCCTTGAAGGCCTTCCTGCGCGCTTACATAAATGACCGACAAGATAATTGGTCAGACCTTTTATCCTGGGCAGAGTTTCTCACAACTCTCACATCGCCACTGCTACTGGTAAGTCTCCATTTTCAGTTGTCTATGGGAAACAAACACGACCACCACTACCCATACCTCTATCAGTGCCGTCCCCTGTGGCACAAGTTACTGCAGATGCCCTTAAAACGCTATGGGAACAGACAAATCTCCACTTGCCCCAGGCCGCTTCCCAGGCCAAGAGAACTGCTGACAGTCAACATTGCTCGGCTCCTGAATTCCTCCCTGGCCAGATAGTCTGGTTAAGTACTCGATATATCTGACTTTGAATTCTGTCTCAGAGATTCGCTCCTAGATACATCGGTCCTTTAGCTGTTACCCAATGCATTGGACCTGTTACATATCAGCTTCGGTTAACCTCCTATGCTAGGAATAGTGGAGCCTAGACTGTGCAGTTTCCCGGTCGAATTGGGCAATGAACAATAAGATGACCCGATCCCCCACAATAAAGGCAGAGACCTGCCTTACGGCGTCTTTGTCACTCCTCCAGAGAGAGAGAGGGCCTTGTCCTAACTGCATCGATTCTTCGACGGTCCCCTCGTCGGTGGACGAATTTTGAGAGATGGGAGGAAAAGGAAGGGGAGGAGTAGGAACCACATGCGCCTTATTGAGCCCAGGTATTCACAAGCCCTTTCCTGCAGACGGCGGTCAATTCTGGTTGCCAATTCAATAAGGAAATCCAGTGAGCATGGCAGCTGCCGGGCTGCCAGTTCATCCTTGATCCTGGCCGATAATCCTTCGAGAAATATGGTCCGGAGACAGTTCTCCTCCCAATGGAGTTCTGATGCTAGGGTTCTAAATTCAATCGTGTAGTCCGCGAGTGGACGTCCTCCTTGGCGAAGATGCAGAAGACTGGAACTGGCGGCTACTTGTTTTCCCGGATCCTCGAATACTGTTCGGAACAGTTCCAAGAGGCTAGGGAGATTTTGCAGGACTGGGTCTAAATGTTGCCATAATGGGGAAGCCATAATGGGGCCTTGCCCTCTAACAGGGATAGGATGTATGTAGTCTTTGTAAGGTCATCTGGAAAGAGGGAAGCCTGAAGATGGAAGTGCATACTGCATTTATCGAGGAACCCCTGGCACTGGCGAGGTTCGCTGGAGTAACGTGGAGGAGTTGGTAGTGAAATTACCGGGTGAGGATGTCCCTGCATCACGGGCGGCGGTGGTGCTGGTAGAGAACTTGCGTGAGCAGCGACCACTGAATCAAGGCAGGCGTTGAACCGATCCAGGGAGGACACCAAAGATTCTAATACCCGTTGTTGCTCCAGAATCTTCTGGGCCAGGCCTGGAATGGCCTGCAGGGCTGAAGCCTCTGCCGGATCCATGGCTTTGGTTTATTGTTATGATCTGAGAGGTGGATCCTTAGTCCGAGGTAGAGTTGGCGCTACCTGAGAGAGAAGACCTTCACAGGTCCCTACCGTCAGAAGGCAAGGCTGTACTGAAGCAAGGACTGGCTGGAGTTTCACCAGTACCAGCCCCATTCCCCCCGGGTTGAGCTCCTCAGATTATGCTCCAGTGCGTCAGCAACGGGTCTCCTGCATCCTGGTGTGAAGTGTGTGTTGCTGCTTCCTAGTTCCTGATCCTGCTTCTTGCTTCATCTCTCCAGCTCAGCCTTGCTTTGTTTCTCCAGCTCAGCCTTGCCTCATTGTTGCGTCTGTGGATCCTAGGGTGAGGCAGGATTGGAATAAAACACTGTTGGAATTTAGACAAGGTACCTGCATTGGAGATTCAGTATATGGTTTAGCTGAATGGGTGCTGTGAGATAATAACAGCTTCCTGTTCCTTCCTGGAATAGCCCCCCTATCACTTCTGCATCTCAGGGAAGCAACGCACTGCCTGCAGTCACTCCAGGGGCCCCCTTCCCCTTGAACAGCTGACCGCCGGCCTTCTTTGCAGTCACAATTTGGGCACATATCTGACTAAATTCTACCTGGCTAATAAGTTAGGTATCTAAAAGTTAGCTAAATAAGTTAGGGGTGTTCCGGGGGCATAACTGGGAGGAGCTGAGTTAGCCAGCAACACCAATATTCAGAGTTAGCCAGATGACTTAGCTGGCTAAGTCTGATTGGGACAATAACCTTTCCTAAAGTTAGCCAGATAGTCGGCTATATTCAAAAGTGCAGCTGCACTATTGAATATACCTCCAAAATTAGTTGGATAAGTTTATCCGGCTAACTTTGCTATTCGGATTGTGTCTGAATATGGACCTCTGGCTGTTTCCAGTTTCTGTAAGTACATATGTCCCCTCAGTCCACAGAACATGGCAAGGAACAAAACAGGTTCCCCTGTTTCTCTCTGACCTGAGAGCAAAACAAAGGGCCATACACATTCCAAAGTGCAAGTCTAAATATGTTATGAATGAATGTTTTATCAGATAACAACTTTTTGTTGATTCATTTAGAGCTTCTGTAAGTAACATGCAACTTATAGCAACTAGAGAGCCTGTACACCACTGGATATTATAGCATTATCTTGCCCCCCATGTATAAGTTTGACTAAGTCTATGGAATTTTGTATTCTGGGGATTGTTTAACTGCATTCAAAGTGTATCATCTCTTATTTTATTTATTTAACATTTTTCTATACCGACCTTCAAGGTTAAATACCATATCAGGTCGGTTTACATCGAACAGGGGTAGATCAGTGTAACATAACATAACAAAGGAACAACTTTTTATAATTAGTGGAGGTAAAGCAGAAAAGTAAGAAAGTTACATAATAACAAGGACCATGAACTAGGAAGCTGAATTCAGCTGGAAAAAGAGAAACCTTAAGAATGTATGAAATTAAAATACTAGGAGACTAGTAACTGATGAGAATATTGAAGGGGCGAAGTTCCAAATTCAACGCTGAGTAGTTGTAGTTGTCTAGTGAAAGTTTGAAGGATCAGGGAAGGCTTGTAAGAAGAGCCAAGTTTTGAGTTTTTTTTTTAAATGTTGGTAGGCACGGTTCCATTCTGAGTTCTGCAGGTAGGTTGTTCCAGATGGCTGGACCTGCTGTGGAAAAAGCTCGGTCTCTGGTAGAGATGAGTCGTGTAGCTTTAGAAGGTGGGGGTTGTAGTGCTCCTTTGTAGGTTTCTCTCATTGGTCTGTTGGAAGAGTGGCGTTTGAGTGGGAATTCGAGGTCAAGATGGAGGAAGCTATGAATTGATTTGTGAATTAGAGATAGAGCTTTGTGCAGAGCCCTGTGACTGACTGGTAACCAGTGTAAATTACGGAGGACGGGCGTAATGTGGTCTCTCTGGTTGGTGCTTGTTAAAATTCTCGCTGCAGCGTTTTGTATCATCTGTAAGGGCTTGGTTGTTGAGTTGGGTAGGCCAATGAGGAGAGAGCTGCAGTAGTCAATTTTGGCAAATATTAGGGATTGAAGAACAGTCCTAAAGTCATGAAAAAATAGGAGAGGTTTGAGTCTTTTTAACACTTGAAGTCTGTAGAAGCACTCTTTAGTTGTGGTTTTGATCATATTCTTTAGGTTAAGACGGTTGTCTATAATTACTCCAAGGTCTCTCACATGAGTGTGGGTGAGAAGGTGTTTGTGATGGATCTGTGACGAGGGGTTTTCTTGGTTGGAGGAAATGAGGAGGAGTTCAGTCTTAGAGGCATTGATGACCAGGTTTAGACTGTTGAGGAGATTAGTGATGGCTTGTAAGCTGTTGTTCCAGAGTGCGATGGATTTGTTAATAGATTCTGTTATGGGAATCAAAATCTGGACATCGTCCGCATAAATGTAGTGAATAAGGTTAAGACTGGTTAACAGTTGGCAAAGGGGAAGGAGGTAAATATTGAAAAGGGTAGGTGATAGGGATGAACCTTGTGGTACGCCAAGGGAAGAATTTGTAGATGGTGATTCTTTATTGTTTATTTTGACTTTAAAACTTCTATTACTGAGGAACGACTTGAACCAATTGTGGACTGTTCCTGAAATGCCTATGTCTGAGAGGCGATTCAAGAGGATGGGGTGGTTGACTGTGTCAAAAGCCGCCGAAATGTCTAAAAGGATTAGGAGAAAGGAGTGTCCTTTGTCTAGACCCATAAGAATATGGTCAGTTAGAGATATGAGTAGGGTTTCTGTGCTGCGAGATTTGCGAAACCCATATTGGGAAGGGAAAAGTAAGTTGTGATCTTCTAAATAATCCGAGAGCTGGATGTTGACCAATTTTTCTGTGATTTTGGCTAGAAATGGTAGATTAGAGATAGGGCGGAAATTTGCCAGCACACCAGGGTCTAGGTTATGTTTCTTGAGGAGTGGTTTCAGGGAGGCGTTTTTTAGATTATCTGGGTAGAGTCCTTGAGTTAAGCAGCAGTTTATGATTTTGGTTAAGGGACCAGAGATTATATTAGGAATAAGTAGCAGTAGCTTGGAAGGAATGTTGTCCGATGGGTGGCTGGATGGTTTCTGCCTTTTAAGAATGGATTCGATCTCTTTGGTCGATATTAATTCGAATTTATCGAATTTGACTCCCTTAAGAATGTAGGTGTTATCGAATGAGGTGTTGTAGTCAGTCTTGGTAGGAAGGAGAGCAAGTGTGTTTGAAATCTTCTGCTGAAAGAAAAGGGCTAGCTCATTTGCTTTGGACTGAGCTTGTTCGTCAGGTATCGACGGTGGTAGAGACTTTGTTATTTGAGAGACATATGCAAAGAGGGTTTTTGCATCAAATTGGATGTCATGGATTTTTTTACCGAAGTATTCTCTTTTTGCTTTTAGAATGGAAGTCCTGTAGTAATGTAGTGTTCCTTTGTATGACAATAGTGTAGTGGTGGAAGGTGCTTTGCGCCATTTATTTTCTTTGTGGCGTAATTCTTGTTTTATCCGTTTGAGATCGTTGGAAAACCAAGGTTGGTTTCCTTTTTTTGTCGTGTTGCTTAGTTTTGTGATTAATGGGCAGAGTTTGTTTGCTACCTCTTCAGTGATCTTGTGCCATGATAGCACTGCTGTGTTAGGGTTGGATAGATCTAAGTTCGAGATTTCCTTGGAGAGATGTTCACTGAGGGTCTCAGAAGCACAAGGTTTCCTGAATTGAAAAGAGGAAAGGTGCTGTGGGGAGGGAGATTGTTTTTTTGTAGTGAGGGTGGTAGTTATCAGAAAGTGATCTGACCAGGGGATAGAAGTACACACAGGTTCCGTAGAGTTAGAAAAATTAGAGTTGATAAAAATAAGGTCCAGGGTGTGTCCTGCTTTGTGTGTAGGTTTGTTTACAATCTGAGTGAATCCCATTGCACTGAGGGCTGTGAGGAGGGCGTCACAATTGGGTGGGTGGGAAGAAGCCTCAAAGTGAATGTTGAAATCTCCCATGATTATGGTGGGTGAGTCAGTGTTGACGTGTTTCACCACAGATTCTATAAGAGGGGAAGCATCTGTGTCTAATACTCCTGGGGGTGCATAGACTAGTAGTACTTGCAGCTGGTTCGATTTGAATAGACCTAGCTCAATTTTAGATTCTGACTTAATTGTATGTGGAGTTAGTCTGAGTTCTTTTTTGGTGGCTAGTAACAGACCGCCTCCTCTCTTTTTTTGTCTGTGAATTGTAAAAACGTCATATTTGTGGGTGGGTAATTGGTTGATTAGGGCAATGTCCTAATCTAACCACAATGTCCTAATCTAACCACAATCTCTTGTGGTTAGATTCATCATGTTCCATGATGTTAATCATGTGAGACGTTTCTAATTTGTTAATTTTCTCTATGGAACATTAGAGCTATCTTGTATTAGGTTCCATTAGGTTCTCATGCTTAGAACTTTGACCCTTAGCATGTGAACTTGTGTGTACATATTTGAATAAAGATTTGTAGTTACAAAACTAGTCTGTAAATTGCATAGTAGTTCCTTAATTTCCCAAGTGCTTTTTGTCCTACTCTGTTAGGAGTGTATTGTTATATACCGTATATATATACTATATTTTTCTGAACCACTGGTTCACAATACTCCCCTTGTTATAATAGCATTGAAGTACTCCAGGTTATATATTCCCCAGATATTGCTTCGCTTTATTGGTTGTGAAGTCACTTGGCCTGGCTTTGTTCTTCATAATACATCCATAGCTGGTGGTACTAACCAAGTACCAAATATGTAAAGCATTCTTTGATGTGTCTAATTATTAATCACAGCATGTGAGACTTGAGGTTTTTTTTTTCTGGAACAGGTATGATATTGACTTGACAGTTTGCTGCCTTAATTAGGTCATAATCACTATGTGCACATGCAGAGCTGCTCTGTAACAATGCAGCACAGGCCCAGGGCTTAGCTGTTGACACAATCTTCTTTCATTTATCCTGAGGAGCACTTGTGATAAAAGTAGAAGATATTTACATGATCAGGATATAGTGACAGATAACTTGAAAACAGGAATTATATTGTGCAGCTCAAATGAATTGAGTGCACAGATTATTATATATGTGAAGAAGCAGAAATGTAAATGGATGGGGGAGGGGAATTAAACATAAAAAGCAAATACAGCACTTTAAAAAAAAAAAAAAACAACCCGCTGCAGGAATGCTAGAGCCTGATAGTAATTCAGACTAAGAGTTTGTTGGGAGTGTGATGTTGGCAGACTACATTATAAACAGGATAATCCCTTTCCAAAATGTATGCAGCAGCCCAGGAGCTCATCTGGATCTGTTCATGGTTACCTAGCAACCTCCACCCTAGTGCTACTCCACCAAAGTTATACCTAAGTGCATCGCATCAAATCTACAGCATTACTGCTGCTGAGTACCTCCTGCTATTGATAGCGTGCGACACCCAATGCGTTTCCAGACTAATACCAGACTGCAGCGTTGCACATTTACAGCGGGAAGCAAGTAGCCTGGTGGTGACAGTCGTGGGTGGGAACCAGGAGACCTGGGTTAAAATCCTGCTTCTGCCACTGACATTCACTGTGCCTTTGGACAAGTCACTTATCTTCCATTGCCTCAGGCACCCACTTTAGACTTTAAATTCTCTGGGGTTTACTGGGATCAGCTGTCAAAGGGATCTATCCAGCTAAGTAAGGTTTTTGAAAATTTACCAGGGGTGGCTAGATTTAGCTGGCCAGATTTTCGTGATCCAAGAGACAGGGTCAGGTTGGTAGGGAGAAAATTAGGCAATTGGCTCTGATTTTCAGTGACAGCTTCCTAACTTGCTTGGCCTAATCTAGGGGGCCACAGTAATTGGGCAACATCTGGCCAACCAGCACCTCAACAACCTATCGCTATTCCACTTCCCTTCCTCATGAGTGCAAGCCTAATCCCGCCTGGTCTAACAATTATTGCCTCCCTCCCCCAGTTCTCCCCCCACTCTCAGAACCCCCTGAATGTCTCCCCAAGCTGAGCGGGCAGGAGGTCTCTGTTTTGCACATCCTTATTGCCAGAAAATGCAAGACTTCGAGCTGGTACCGTTGGAAATTAGACGGAGTCCTCCTGCCGGCTCAGCTTGGGGAGGCTTTTTAGGCAGTTCTGGAGAGTGGGGGTCAAGGTAGAGAATAAATGGTAGGGTAATGTTTTTGAAATGGGGGAGGGGATGGGGCTTGTGGTTTTTTTTAAATTGTGGCTGTCATGAATGATGGATGGGGGGGATCAGGCTTAGGGGCACATTTTAAGTTGTGCCTGTTGGGAGCGATGGAGGGGGCTTGGGGCTGGAAAGCACTTATTAGTGGATTGGCTGTTGGGAGGGAGCGCCAGCCAGTGTGTGCTTTGGTTCCTTGGAGCCATGCTATCCGATCAGCTGTGTGTGAACATGAAGGCTGAGTATGTGAGATTCTGGTGTTCATGGGAACAAAAACCCTTTGCTTTGTTTCATTTTGTTTTATATAAAGGGGTTTTTCCCCCCCCATTTCTTTCCATTTTGGTTTTTAATTTTAGTGTGCACCATTTAGAGCATGCTAAAATGCAAATATGAAACAAAACAGAATTTTTTAAATGACACCATATCCCTAATGTGTGCAGTGGGTGCACAGCTAGTGTGTGCATGAGAAAGAGAAGGCAATGTAAGAATAGAAAAAACAGGGCTTATACAGTAGATCGGTGTTTTCTGACCAGTGTGCCTTCAGACCTGATCGGGTGTGCCATGGAAAAGACATTGCTGCTAGATGCCCAGATCCAGGCCAGCACCTGGACACTGCTCCAAGCACCAAGAGACACCATTCGCCGGTGCACGCGATTCAGTATTTAAATTAGGCCCGGCGGTAAAAACGGGCAAAAGGAGGTGCTAGGGACACTAGCGCGTCCCTAGCACCTCCTTTTTGACAGGAGCGGCGGCTGTCAGCGAGTTTGACAGCCGACGCTCAATTTTGCCGGCATCAGTTCTCGAGCCCGCTGACAGCCACGGGATCGGAAACCAGACGCCGGCAAAATTGAGCGTCCGGTTTTTGACCCGACAGCTGCTGGCCGACTTCCAATTTTTTTTTCTTAACTTTTTTTACTCTTCGGGACCTCCGACATAATATCGCCATGATATTAAGTTGGAGGGTGCACAGAAAAGCAGTTTTTATTGCTTTTCTGTGCACTTTCCCAGTGCCGGAAGAAATTAGCGCCTACCTTTGGGTAGGCGCTAATTTCTGAAAGTAAAATGTGCGGCTTGGCTGCACATTTTACTTTCTGAATCGCGCGCGAATACCTAATAGAGCCATCAACATGCATTTGCATGTTGATGCATTTGCATGTTGAGGGCGCTATTAGGTTCGGCGGGATGGACGCGCATTTTCCGCCCCTTACTGAATAAGGGATAAGGGAAACTGCGCGTCCAAGGACAGTGTTAACAATACACACAGCATCTCCTCATCTTCCCAGCCTCTGTCTTATCTCAGGCTGAGTGAGATGGGAAAAGTTTGCAGAGAGCAGTAGATGTGACTCACTCTTAGGGGCCAATGCAATATTGTGTGTTCAGGCTAGCGTACAGATGAGCCTGTGATTGGACATATGTTTTGGACACGCTAGGCTAATGTCCAATGCAAAAAAGGGGATTAGCATGCCCAAAATGCATGTCCAAACATGCTCGTAGCTAGTAGTGCTCATCACATATAAATGCCATGCAGATGAGGCTATTAGCTATTGCCCCGATGCAAAAAATCACCATGCGCCCGACGCGCATGTTTTTACACATAAGAATTAATGCAGGCCCAGAGCTGCCATTAAGTTTTGAAGCACGTCAAGGGCTCAAAAAAAAAAAAAAAGCATAAATTACTGCTTTTCCGTGGTTCCTCCTACTTAGTATTGGGACATTAAGTAGGAGGAACCACAGGAAGCAGCATGAAAAAATAAAATCGTGACAGTGGTCAGGTTAGGAAAACAGTCGCTCAATTTATGAGCATCTGTATTCCTAACCCGTGCCTGTGCGAGGGTTAGGAAAATGGATGCTCGTTAATTGAGCGCACATTTTTCTAACTTGACCGTTGGCAAGATTTTATTTTTCATGCTGCTTCCTGTTTGGATGCACGTTTTTCCATGCTTGATATTGAATTGGCCCCTTAGTGTTGTGAGCAGAAGCAGTGAAAGAGCTCTGGCAGCTACATGGATTACCCAAGGTAAGTAACTGAGCTGGCAGCCCATACCACACTGGCTTATCCTTTCTCCTGTGGGAGCTGGTGCATGGTAATGGATTCATGTGTGTCTCCGCCTCTTCTCTCCCTTTGTTTTAAAATTTGGAAGCGAGACTGATGGGGCTATCAGGGCTTCCCTAGCTCCTTCTTTTGGCCATGGTTGTCCACTTTCATGTCTGCATTGCCTGCTCCGTGGAGGTTGGTGTGCCACACACACTTTCGTTAACGTAGGGTTGCCTTGGGCATGAAAAGGTTGGGAAATGCTGCGGTAGGTGTCAACGTTAGGCAGATTGTGTAGGATGTACAGCGCTGGTGCAAAGGTATTGGCAGAACTTACACAAAACGGGTGCCAGTGTCCACGGGTCCTTCGTATCCACAGCAGGTTGCAATGTGAAAGCACGAGCACACTGAGAATTGCCCCTCCTCCGGTATAACATACGAAAAGACAGCTTCTTACCACCTGATCCCTATTATGCATTCTGTTCTTATTTTCTATCTTCCAAGCCAGTGTTTCGCATTGGAACGTCTCACAAAGGTATCCAAATTCAAACATCCTGTTTGACAGGCGAGGCTCGCCTCAGAGCAATCTCACCATCACTTGGTGTTCACAGCAGGTTTGAAAGATAACGTGCTGTTTTAGGTGAGAGTTATACTGCTCCCCGTCTCTGTCTGGTGAATAGAAAGCATCTAATGTGACAGGAAAGACTAAAGCTGTTATTAACATGTTATTCCTCACCAATTGCAGAGCGGTTGGAACTGCTACAATCAGGTTACTTCACTTTCCTGCAAACAAGATTGATGTTTTTTTTGCCATCTGAACTTCAAGCACATTTGAGTGTATAGAAATAGAGGTTAGCAAACACAGAAATAATAGAAGGTAGCGCCGTATATTATTTTTCTGTTTCGTAACCTTTGTTCTCATGCCCTCAACTGCCGTAACACAACAAGCAGGCCACTTGTACTTTATCCCAAAGCATTTGAGGACACTGGACTGGAAAGCAATGTCGACATTATTGGTGGGATAGTGAACAGGATTCCCAGTAGGCTGGGGTACTTTTTATTGAATCAAGATAAGAATAATCAGAAGGTACTGCAGTGGTGAACCTTTCTGCTCACATAGGCCCTGCACTATGTACTGAAACCAGATCTCTTCTTTATTCAGTTTGTTTACCACAGCCAGTGCCAAACCTGATTGCCACATAGGTGCAGAACAATTACATAAACCCAGGGATGAAGACAGGAGGGCACGTCACAATTATGTAATCTTTGCTGGCTGTTTACCCTTGCAGTCTTCTGGCTGTATATAGCACTATTTAGGAACTCATAAGAACATAAGATTATCCAAAAGAGTAAATAACTGATTCACATTTACCTGTTGAAGTCCTTTCATGATTTTATAGATCTCTATCATATCCCCCCTCAGCCGACTCTTCTCCAAGCTGAACAGCCCTAACCTCTTTAACCTTTCCTCATAGGGGAGCCGTTCCATCCCCTTTATCATTTTGGTTGTCTTTCTCTGTACCTTCTCCATCGCAATTATATCTTTTTTGAGATGCGGCGACCAGAATTATACACAGTATTCAAGGTGCGGTCTCACTATGGAGTGATACAGAGGCATTATGGTATCCACCATTTCATTTGCCATTCCCTTCCTAATAATTTCTAACATTTTGTTCGCTTTTTTGACCACCACAGCACACTGAGCTGACAATTTCAATGTGTTATCCTCTAGGATGCTTAGATCTCTTTCCTGGATGGTAACTCTTAATGTGGAACCTACATCATGTAACCACAGCAAGGGTTATTTTTCCTATATGCATCCCCTTGCACTTGTCCACATTACATTTCATCTGCCATTTGGATGCCCAATCTTCTAGTACATAACATAAGAACACAAAGATAAGAACATGCCATACTGGGTAAGACTAAGAGTCCTTCAAGCCCAGTAACCTGTTTCCAACAGTGGCCAATCCAAGTCACAAGTACCTAGCAAGTACCCAAACATTAGATAAATCACAAGCTACTATTGCTTATTAATTACCGTAATAGCAGTTTATGGATTTTTCCTCTAAGAACTTATCCAAATCTTTTTTAAACCCATTTACACTAACTGCTGTAACCACATCCTCTGGCAACAAATTCCAGAGCTTAAGTATGCACTGAGTGAGAAAGAATTTTCTTTGATTTGATTAAATGAGCTACTTGCTGTTTATTATTTATTTATTTATTTATTTATTTATCGAGTTTTATATACCATCGTTCAGTTTCGCCATCACAACCATTTACAAAAATACGATGGTTAACAAAATTAAGAAGGTTAACAAGATTTCCAAAAAAGGTTCAAATGATTGTTAACATATAGAAGTCTGCGAAACAATGCGACAAGGCGATAGCAAAAGCCAGAAGAATGCTGGGCTGCATAGAGAGAGGAATATCGAGTAAGAAAAGGGAAGTGATTATCCCCTTGTACAGGTCCTTGGTGAGGCCTCACCTGGAGTACTGTGTTCAGTTCTGGAGACCGTATCTACAAAGAGACAAAGACAAGATGGAAGCGGTACAGAGAAGGGCGACCAGGAAGGTGGAGGATCTTCATCGGATGACGTACGAGGAGAGATTGAAGAATCTAAATATGTACTCCCTGGAGGAAAGGAGGAGCAGGGGTGATATTTATTTATTTATTTATTATTTAACATTTTTCTATACTGGGATTCATGTAAAATGTTACATATCGTCTCGGTTTACATTGTAACTGAAAAACTGGCATGAGAAATGCAATTACAGAGAACAGGGCATAAAACTTGGATCAGGTTACATGGGTGGAAAACTTGGCACATAATTAAAAGTGGGGAGAACAAATGCCTATTAAAATTACAAGGCACTTAATATAATATAAGGAATAAAGCTATGTGTTAGGCTGCGGACGAGATACTTGAAAAACTTTAATGATCCAAAGACAACGACAAACCTTTTCCGTAGGAAAAAAATCAGCAGAACCAGAGGTCACGAGCTGAGGCTCGGGGAGGAAGACTAAGAACCAATGTCAGGAAGTATTTCTTCACGGAAAGGGTGGTAGGTGCCTGGAATGCCCTTCCAGAGGAAGTGGTGAAGTCTAAAACTGTGAAGGACTTCAAAGGGGCGTGGGATAAACACTGTGGATCCATCAAGTCTAGTGGGCATAAATAGAGAGGAGGCAGCAAACACTGCACGGAGCGGCAGTAGCCACTGAGGCATTCACGGAGCGGGATGCCAGTGGCCAGTAGTTGGTGTTCCACCTTCAGGCAGCAAAACACTGCACGGAGCGGCAGTAGCCACTGAGGCATTCACGGAGCGGGATGCCAGTGGCCAGTAGTTGGTGTTCCACTTTCATGCAACAAAACACTGCACGGAGCGGCAGTAGCCACTGAGGCATTCACGGAGCGGGATGCCAGTGGCCAGTAGTTGGTGTTCCACCTTCAGGCAGCAAAACACTGCACGGAGTGGCAGTAGCCACAGAGACATTCACGGAGCGGGATGCCAGTGGCCAGTGGTTGGTGTTCCACCTTCACGGAGCAGAAGGATGGAGGGCTGCCATCTCAAAAAAATAAAAAAAAAACAAACAAGCAAACAAAACAGGGGTGGGTAAGGGGCAGGGGTGTGGCCTGCTGGTTGCGGCGGTTGCTACCCCTGATTGAGCTGGATGTTCACTAGGATGGCGCTGCTCTCTGCATTGGTGGAGGGGTGGAAGGGAATTGGGGCCGGAGGGTGCTGGAAGCCAATAGAGACGGGTGGGAGGGAGAAAAAAGGGGGAAAAAAAATGGATAAACTGCGTAGCTTGCTGGGCAGACTGGATGGGCCGTTGGTCTTCTTCTGCCGTCACTTCTATGTTTCTATGTTTCTATGTAGACATCAATTTACAAATTATTTGTTGATCAATTTTTACATGTTTCAATTCTTTGTTATACTATAAACTTGTATTGAGTTCCTAGATTTCCTAGAGTTAAGCCGGAGGGGGTTGGCGTTATTTTGTTCATTGGGTGAGTTGGTATGCTTTGGTGAACATCCATGTTTTTAGATCTTTTTTGAAAGTTTTTAAGTTTTCTTGAGTTCTGAGTTCGATTGGGAGGGAGTTCCAGAGTTTAGGGCTTCCTAGAGAGATTGCTCTCTTTTGAGTTGAGGTGAGTTGTTTCGAACGAGTAGGTGGTGACTTTAAAAGTCCTTTATTTGCTGATCTGAGGTTTCTGTTTGGAGTGTGCAATTTTATGGAGGAACCTAGCCAGTTTGTTTGTTTTTCATATATAATTTTATGTAGTATGGATAGTATTTTGTATTCTATCCTGAATTTTATTGGTAGCCAGTGCAGTGAGATAAGTGTTGGAGTAATATGGTAATGTTTTTTAGATCCAGTGAGGATTCTTGCAGATGTGTTTTGTAGGATTTGGAGTGGATGGATGGTGTTTAGAGGTAAGTTGAAAAGGAGTGAGTTACAGTAGTCCAGATTGGAGAAAATGAGTAATTGAAGGCCTGATCTGAAGTTGTTGGTGGAAAGGAAAGGTTTAAATTGAAGAAGTTAGTAGTTTATGATATCCATCTTTGATTTTTGTTGTGATGTGGTTTTTGAAAGAAAGTTCCTTGTCAATTATAACGCCAAGATTGCGGGCATGATTGACTGGAGATATAACCGTTTTTTGGTTCATTAGGTTGAGTGGTGGAAGTTGAGGAGAGTTGTTCTTTTTGTCTAATTTGATTATTTCAGTCTTGTCAAAGTTTAGGATGAGTTTTAAGTTGGTTAGTATTTGCTTTATTCTGCTTAAGTAAGTGGCTGTTATTTTGTATGTTTCTTCTAGTGAATTTTGTATTGGGTTAATATTTGAATGTCAGCTGCATAGATGAAGTGGGTCAGATTAAGATTTGATAGGAATTGGCATATTGGAAGCAGATATATGTTAAAGAGTGTCGCTGATAGAGCGGACTCTTGGGGAACTCCAGTGTTTAGATTAATTTTCTTTGCGAGGGTATCATTGAGCAGCACTTGATAGGTTCTTTGTGATAGGTATGAAGTGAACCATTGTAGGGTTCTTTCCTTTGCCCCAATTTCTGCTAGACGGTCAATCATGACAGAGTGGTTTACCATATCAAAGGCTGCTGATTGGTCGAGAAGGACTAGAAGATAACTGTGGCCGTTTTTGAAACATTTGAGTACGATGTCATTCATTGATAATAGTAGAGTCTCCGTGTTCAGTTGTTTCTTGAAGCCAAATTACGTGGGTAGCAGGATGTTGTTTTCTTCCAGGTGGTCACTGAGATGTGTGTGGATGATTTTCTCAATGATTTTGGCAATGAATGGTAGGTTTGATATGGGTCGGTATTTCAGTGGGTTTTCTGGATCAAGATTATTCTTTTTCATAATGGGTTTGATGATTGAAGATTTTAGGCATGATTAAAAATATATAAAAATAGCCTGACCCCATCTTGCTATTATCCTGTTATAATGTGAACCGATGTGATGCACCCCAACGAATGTCGGTATACAAAAGCAAATAAATAAATAAATAAATAAAAATAAATTTTCATTGAAATGAAACTTCCAATTTCAACAGGTTTATCTAAAGATTCTTCAAATATCATTACAGATAGCATGATAACTATCCAATTGAAATATGACAAATAACTATTTCAAAATATCTTTTTGTATTCTCAAGGAATCATAATATAAGCCTAGGCTACAGGACAGAAATCAAGAGGAGAATAATAAAGACATTTTCTTACATAATAGTTAAATTAGCACAATTCAATTGGTTCCCATTTTTGCCTGACACTAGGTATCAACAGGGGAAGAAGTTACTGGTTCTCGTGACTCAATAAATAAACGCAACTGTTCTATCTGGGTAAACATAAAGGACTCAGTTCCTCTCTTTATACTACAATGACATGGATACTTCAGCAAAAAAGAGAACCCCAAAGAAATTACTCTTGGTTTCCATTCAAGGAACTCATGTCTTTATTACGTGTAATGGGGGCTAAATCCGGAAAGATTTTAACATCTTGTCCACAATATGAAATAGGAAATTTCTGAAAGTATACTTTAACTTACTTATATCAGAAGTAGTAATAAATGAAACAATTAAAGTTTCTCTGTCTAACACTTGCAAGGCAGAATTCTCCAAAAAACTTGTTAAATTTGCTGGAATAGATGGAGTAACTATTGGGGTTCTTTTTCTCACAAAAAACCAGGAATTTATAGAAAGGATATTATTATTTTCATCAGAAAACCCAAGAACCTCAGCTAAATACCTCTTAAAAGAAACAAAAGGGATTTCTCCAGCAATTTTAGGAAAATTTACAACACATACATTCAGATGTCTAATATTATTTTCTAATATTTCTAACCATCTAGAGCAGACTAATTGATCTTTAAGCAAACTATTATTCAAACTTTGTAAAGATTTTATGTTAGTTTCAGCCTGCTCTATTCTATTAGCTGCTTCGCTTGTTTGCTTCTGTATACCTTGAAATTGTTGATGTAAATTTGAAGAAACTGAGTCTATTTTCCCCTCTAACCTATCTATAGTAGCACTTAAACCATTCACCAAATCCCATATTGCCCCCAGTGTTACCTTCTCTGGCCTAGTTGCCTTAGGCCTCACTTACCCTGGATATTCAGTGTGGAGGGTTCCTTGATGTTGATTTATAGAAGCTCCAGCTTCCTCCTCTTCTTCTGAATCCAGCACGGAAATAGCTCCCTCAGATGTTAAAAGTCGCCCGTCCTCTACGATGGATGGTGCAACAGCTACTCCGTTTGCACCGCGTTGAGCGGGAGGCGGACGTAGATCAGGACTTAGAGAGGCCTCGTCCAAGGGAGCTGCCAGTTCTCCTACCATGGGGCTTCCAACGGGTTCATCGGAGCTCTCCTTTTCCAACTGTGTCATAAAGCGGTCGATTTCTAATTGAAGGAGGGGGGGCAAGGGTTCTGAGGGGAAAACCTTTACCTTTCCCTTTCTTTTTGGTGACATAGTCCAAACAGCAGTGAATCCGAACGCTTTAAGTTGTGCTGTATTCTAATAGTCCAGAGCCTTAGGAAAAGGAGCAAAGAACAGAGCTTCCCCTCAAAATCCGGCAAATCCGGACAAAGCCGGACTAAGCCGTGCGCACCCCTTAGGCGCGCACGGCTTGGCAGCGCACCAGCAGCGGCAGTGTGCCGCTACCACGCTGCTTTTGAGGCGTGTGTCGGCTGCTCTCACTCATTTCCGGACTTGGGGGAGGTAGGTGACCCAGCCGCTTCGGAGCCCAGCGATTCTGTCTCCTCGGTGTTCCTTGCTGCCACGCTGCTTTTGAGGCGTGTGTCGGCTGCTCTCACTCATTTCCGGACTTGGGGGAGGTAGGTGACCCGGCCGCTTCGGAGCCCAGCGATTCTGTCTCCTCCCCTGGAGCCCTTTTAAATATCGGGGTTACATTGGTCACCCTCCAGTCTTTAGGTACAATGGATGATTGTAATGATAGGTTACACATTTTTACTAATAGGTCTGAAATTTCATTTTTTAGTTCTTTCAGAACCCTGGAGTATATTCCATCCGGTCCAGGTGATTTACTACTCTTCAGTTTGTCAATCTGGCCTACTACAACTTCCAGGTTCACCAAAATTTGGTTCAGTTCATCTGAGTAATCACCCTTGAAAACCGTCTCTGGAACGGGTATCTCCCCAACATCCTTTTCAGTAAACACCAAAGCAAAGAATTTGTTTAGTCTTTCCACAATGGCCTTATCTTCCCTAAGGGCCTCTTTAACCACTTGATCATCTAACAGTCAAATTGACGCCCTCGCAGGCTTTCTGCTTTGGATGTATTTAAAATGGTTTTATTATGAGTTTTTGCCTCTACGGCCAACTTCTTTTCAAATTCTCTCTTAGCCTGTCTTATCAGTGTCTTATATTTAACTTGCCAATGCTTATGCTTTATCCTATTTTCCCTCTGTTGGATGCTTCTTCCAATTTTTGAATGAAAATCTTTTGGTTAAATAGCCTCTTTCACCTCACTTTTTAACCATGCTGGTAATCGTTTGGCCTTTCTTCCACCTTTCTTAATGTGTAGAATATATCTGGACTTCACTTCTAAGATGGTATTTTTAAACAATGTCCATGCCTGTTGCACACTTTACTTTTGTAACTGCACCTGTCAGTTTTTTTTTAAATATTTTCCTCATTTTGTCAAAGTTTCCCTTTTGAAAGTTTAGTGCTAGATCCATGGATTTACTTACTGTCCCCCTTCCTGTCATTAATTCAAATTTGATTATTTTATGATCACTGTTTCCAAGTGGCCCCACCACCATTACCTCTCTTACCAGCTCCTTGTCTCCACTGAGAATTAGATGTAAAATTTCTCCCTTTCTCATCGGTTCCTGAACCAATTGCGCCATAAAACTATCAATCTACAAACTTTATCTCTCTAGCATGTCCTGATGTTCTATTTACCCAGTCAATATTGGGGTAATCGAAAACTATAATCAATAGAGTCGTCAAGGTTACCCAAGCTAATATATATCTCAATCAAAAAATGGGAACACACAAATCAAATTTTAAATAGCCATAATGAAGGTGTCAGCAAGCCTGTCGGTGTATTTCTATCGAAACCAACTGGTCTTCTCAATCATTCACCTTCAATAGCACTTTATTCTATATGCTTTTTTTTTTTCTTGTAGAATTTTCATAAAAATTGTTTTGCCACAATCCAGAAATTCTTTAAGTGCCCGACACAGGCACGTTTCACACAAGCAGTGCTTCTTCAGGGGCATTTAAATGAGTATTTCAACATATCATTCTCGTCTGGATCGGCGTCTCAACCATCTTGCAATCTGAAGAAGCATCCGACCCTCCTGATGTCTTCACCTTCAGATCTTCCTGAAGTCCTCGTCTTCTGATGTCCTGTCCTTCCTGAAGTTCGTCATCCTGTTGTTCTGCCTCTCAGAGCCCCCTTGATGCCCTTGGTTGGGTGACCTGGGGTCCGAAGTCCAGATGTCTCAGATGTCTTGTTCTCTAGTACTCTCGACCCCTCCTCGATGCTCTTGGCTGAGTGTCCTGGGGGTTGAAGTCCAGATGTCCTGATGTTCCAGTTGTCTTCATGTACAGATGTCCTCGTCTTCAAACTCCTTTGACGTCCTCGTCTTCAGATCTTTGCTGTCAAGCGTTCAGACCCTTTTGGCTCCTTTTTAAAGGAAGCCTTCAGACTCTTTGGCTCCCTTTTCAGGGTAGCCTTCTCGGATATCCTGGGTCCGGATCTACCTCCTAGTGGACCGTCCTCTTTTCAACTATGGGATGACCTTCGGATGAGTCTTCCATGCTGGGTCTGAAGCCGTCGCTTCTTCAGGTTGGCCTGTGCCAATCACACCTGGTCCCTGAAGCTCTGTCCAGGATGGCTGCTGCTACAAGTCATGGCTGGATACCTTCATACTGAGTTTTAACTCTTCTGTCGTCTTTTCACTATGCAAGTGTCTTCATTGGTATCCCTGATGTTCTTCTCTCCAACCGTGCCTCATCCTTATCAAGTATCGTCTGATCATCGTCTTCAGTCTTTAAGTCTTGTCTTGTCTTTGTCTTGTTCCAGTTCCATCGTCTGCTCTTGACCTCTGTCCATCCTGGGGCATTTGCCGTTCCCGTACGGCAGGTCCAAAAGGGCTATCAAGTGGCTGGAGGGCTACCCCAGAGACCAGCATTGCATTGTGGGGTCTCTACTGATGCGTCAGGTTCGGTGGAGGTCCGAGTCCCTGGTCTTCTGCCTGTCCGCCTCTGCTGGGATACGTCTCACCTGCCTTGGCGCTTCTGCGGAGCTCCTCTCTGCAGTCGCGTCGTGGTCCAAGGGCACACTACTCTCCCCAGAAACGGGATCGCTCCCTAACAGACAGGAGCTCTTTGCACTGGGTGCACACATATAACCTCTCACTGGCAGGTAAAAATCATGCTTTTGACACTCGATTCATAAGACTGGAAGGTCTCCCTCTTGCTGCTGGACTGCTACTTTCATCTTAATTTTGTTCTGTTCCTAGTTAAGTTTAGGTTGCTCTAGGAGTAGGGATGTGTACAATTTGAGCCATTTAAATTTATTAGTGTATTAACTATTTATTTGGTTGTGACCTACAAGAGGATGATTAACTCTTGATAAGGTCTGGGGCAATCCTGAGTTTAAGTTAAAAGGCTGATTTTTATTTATTTATTTATTATTTATGTGAAAGTGTCTCCTACCTATAAATCAAAAGGCTTGATTCACCCCTCTTGGGGCACCGAAGGGAAAATATGATGGAATATTCAGATGTCGCTGAATAGCATCTGCTGTGAAAGGGAATATTTGGGAAAGATTCCAGGTGGTCAAAAAGACATGTAACATGGCCACATACAAAGATATACAGGGTGTCCCGGAGGAGAATCCACCATTGTCATGCCATCAATGCCTACCGCTCCACTCATGAGCTGGCCACAAAGGGTTAGCCGTCCACTCACACTCCTTTAATTAGCTTCAAATATATTCATTTCAGCAAGGGCCTGGAATATCTCTGGAAGGTCCATTGCTGAAGCTGCAAAAATCACATTCATGTCTATGGGAGCTATTTTGTTACTATATTTTTCTTTTTCTCTTATAATGAAATGGGAAACTAGCAGACACAACCCATGCCATGAGATGAAAATGTGAAAAAAAACCAGAACCTTCATTTCTGTAAAAACACATTTTCTCATGGCCAAAGATGCTTTCAACAAGACATTGATTTCTCTGCAAGAGCTCATGACACTTGCCTTTAAAATGAAAAAAAAGTGCTTGGATAGACTCTACATCTGCAGGGATGTCTTAATCATTAGGCAAACTATGCAATCATTGAGGGCACCGACTTTTGGGGGTGGCAAATAATAGTAGCAATCACAAAAATCAATAGTTCCGGGCAGCCATACAAATTCACAGAGCCATCAGCACTTTTCATCACTTTGTCTTCACCTCTTTCATGTGCACACATAAACAGCCACACCTTTTCACCTTGGCTATGTTTATTTTTGCGTAGCGGGACCCCCAGTTGGTTTTGCTGGCTGAAACTGGGGAGCTATAATGCTGAGGTTCAAGTGGCTGTGAGCGGGGTTGGGAGGCTATCCTCCTGGGCCTTTGGTGCTGTCATGGATACCATCTTCCCGAATCACTCTCACCCCCACTTGTCCTAGCCACTGGTCATGGAAAAACAAAGGCAACCTCTTGCCACTTCTGTTGGCTACTTCTACACCCGAACTATAGAATTAAGTAAGAATCCAAGTCAGTGTAGCAAAAATTAGAAACAGCATCAGAACAAAAAACACGATAAGCCTCTTTATCCATGGTAAAACCCCCGGAGATTCTCCTTACAGTTGCACCAACTTCCAAAATCTCTTTCCCTTAGAGGGTCCTTCAAGCCCAGTATCCTGTTTCCAACAGTGGCCAATCCAAGTCAATTACCCAAACATTAGATAGATCACAAGCTACTATTGCTTCTTTCCCTTGCAATCTTTGAACTGACAGGCAGATGGTAGCTTAACTCCTACTGTGTTCCATAGTTTCTGGCAACTAGCATTAAACAGGTTAACCTGCTACTTGTTTACCCTGAAGTGAGGCTTGTGTAACCCCATTTTGGAGGATTGTTGCTCCATAGGGTACACAAATAATGTATATCTTCAGGGGCTGCTCCAGCTAACCATTCCATCCCACGCTGACTCGTAATCCCTGTTGGGGGGGGGGGCTCCTTTTATGGGGGGAAGCTCTCGCTTATGGCCCAGATGATGAGAAAAGGTTGCCACTATGTGTGTAGTCATTTGCTGCTTCCCATGAGGTGAGAGGCAGTAATAACTCAGACAGGACCAGATCTGGGTGTTAAAATTAAGTTTATTAATTAATACTCGTAAATTAAAGTCCATTATTCAGAAGGGTGAATTTACATCTGATTTATGGTACAGGTAAAATTCTGGGTAGTTAGGTGTCCTTTTACCTGGGTAGAAACCATGGTGATCTTAATGGTACAAACTCTCCCATTGGCTGTGCGGGAATCCTAGTGGAGGAGTCCCCAACGGTACTGAAAAATCCTGCCTTTAGCATCTTCTTCTCGGACACCCAGCCCGTCCTGGTCCTTTGGTTGTAGAGATCTGGATGGGGTCTCCTGCTCTTATTCTTTCTTCTTTAAAGATTCTTTCATTCGTATTCTCTGCTCTTTCTGGGAAACTTCTCTTGGGGAAAAGTTAGTGGGATCAGGCAAGTTCTCCGCTCGGAAATCCCAGTGTAGAAGGGGGAACCAAAAACCTCCCCACTCTTCTTTAGTCCAAACAATACCTTAAATCTTAAACTGGATCTCTCTTCTGCCTTCACCGTCTCTGGCAGCAGGATCCAGCACTGGTGCTTGCACACCCAGGGCTTAGAGTGGGCTCATAACTCTTTGGTCCCCTGGAGACAGCCCTTTTGCTCCTAAAGGGTATCAAGCTTAAAATCTCTCTGTAAATTAAAAGAAGGACCCTCAGGCAGGGAATGCACTGGGAGGTGTCACTTCTAAAAGAAACTCCTTTGGGTGAAGCTGGGAAGCCACACCAGAGTGTGGAAAAAATACATCTTTACTCCTTGACTGCTTCCTCAAACTGAACCCCACGGTGTATTCACATGGCTGGGCTAAATAGTCTTCAGGCATCCAATCCAGACCCTCCAGGTGGCAGGGACTGAGAGGGATGGATGGCGCCTTACAAAGTGTGTCTAAGACAGAGAGAGCGACATCTGGTGGCCAGACAGGGAGGGTCTGCCACACTTGGAATGCATACTTCCCCAGTTTCCACAAGGTGGAGTAATGATTTAACTATTGGAAAGGAAGCTGGTGCCTTGGCCTTTCATTAGTTGTATAGTACAACCTTTAGAGTGATCTAGTTCACTCAGAATTTGCTAGAAGATCTTAATCTTAGCTGGGAGTGCAGAGAAACCAGATCTATGCCAAGACCCTGTCCCAGCTCTACACATCCTTGTAAAGACAATCTCTTCTGAACTTCCCCAGGCACTGGCTAAACACAGTGAAAAGTATCTAGTTAATATTATCTGTTTGAATCTTTTTTATTTTACCTGTTGATGTTTGCAAATTATATCTTTTATTCCACTCACTGTTCATGATATGTTAATAAATTATTTAGTTTGTTAGCTCTGTCCTGTGACTGATTGATGACCCCAGTATTTTTTCTGTATGTGCATTTCTAGGAACTATGTGATCCTTGGGTTATGTGGGTCTCAATGTGTCTAGAAACCACCAGGGAAAAGCTTGTGAGCAGGGCCCGAAGGCAAGTAGGACCCAGCTAGTGGGAAGGAGGTTGCCAGTGTAGGGGCATGTGCACAGGTACAAGTGGCCCTGGGCAGTGCTCAGCAGGACTCTCTGAATATTCATGGGGTTAACCCTTAGTGGGTGTTAAGGATAGCACTAAGGTATTACATGTCAATGTATCTTTAAGAAGTGATGTTGTCACTAGTAACACTGTTTGAGTATAAAGGATGCGATTTGCAATAGGAAAGTGGTATTTGCCCTTTCTCTTTTGGTCTCTCTTTGGTGAGTGTTGCAGAGAACATTTGCAGTTACTGCTGGCACAGAAGCTAATTAATTAATGTAAGCCCTGGGCTGATAAATCATAGATAAGGTCCCAGGACCCACACCTCAATTACAATCTCTTAAAATCAAGTCTTCTCATGTTGTTAATTCATCTTAGTGTCCATGAATAATCTTCTATGCATTATGCATTGCTTCAAGCCAAATCGCAATCTAAAGTTCTTTGTAAACAGCACTGATTATCACTCAAACGTTTAGCATCAATAATTACGTTGAAAGCCTTAGTGGTTTCCAACATAACTTTTATTGATAGTTTTTGTAGTTGATGTAAAAAGTTCTTTACAGCTTTTGTTGTTTCAAGATATATAGTTTCAAATTTAGGGAAAGATTCACTAAGGCATTTCTTCCACTGGGAAAATGACTTGATGAATCAGGCCCTTAGTTCTTGAATACATTTGTGACCTTTTCTCTTTCAATCAATTTATATTGATCAGTAACTTCAAATTCCAATTAATAAGCCCAATTTCTTTCTCTTCCTTTCCAATCAATTTGGGCAGTTGGTAAGCTCCCTCCCAATTGATAGGAAATAGTTTTTGTAATCAATTTGATCATATTCTATTGATAAAGTTCCAGTACTTAAGGCAAAGAGTACAGGTAAATAAAACAAAATGATAGTTTTTACATCTTAGTCAGAGGGTTGTATTGAGAATGTTACATTCTCTCGTTTGATTTATTCTTCATGATTCAGTTATTGTCCTTTGACCTTCTTGTCTTTGTGGCTCAGTATATTCTGATGTTTTTAAGTTAATTTATATGCGTTTTTGAATAGCCATGTTTTTAGCTCATGTTTAAATCTCTTTCTGTTGGTAAAATACGTAACGTTTCAGGCAGAGAATTCCAGAGCTTTGAACCTGCTATGGAAAACAAACGATCTCTTATTTGCATCAGATGTGTGCTCCGTATTGTGGGAATAGTCAATAGTCCTTTAATTTGAGATCTTAGTGTTCACTGTAGATTGTATGGTTGTAGTGTCACTCCTAACAAGCCAGTGTTATTGGAATGAATGATATTGAATATTATCATTAATACTTCATAGTGGATTCTGTTGCACTGGAGGTGGATCCTTGGGCTGAGGTGGGGTTGGTGCAACCTGAAGGCAAGGGTCTACGGGTCCCCACCATCAGCAGGTGGAGTGGGCTGAAGCTAGAGGCCACTGGAGCTTCACCTATACCAGCCCATGTTCCTCTCGGGTTGAGCCTTTGGGTGCCGGGACCAGGAGGACTTAGGCGGGTCTCAAGATAGAACGTCGAAGGCAGGTAGTTCAGCCCAGAGACAGCAGCCAGCAGATGGCGTAATATTATCCTGGACTGGTCCCAGTACAGGAACCCAAGCACCAAGGAACGAGGATTGACTGAAGGTGCTTGAGCAGAGAAAGGCCGGAGCCTTAAGAGTCCAAGTCCAGAGGATATGGACAGAGGCGTCACTGTTGTACTCGAATGAGAGCTGGCGGCAATTAGAAGGTATTGCAAGCAATGTATAACTCTGGACACAAAGGAGTCTATAGCATGGTCATCCGTAGCAATGGTCAGGCACGGAGAAGGCAGGCGTGGTCAGACGTAGCAATGGTCAAGGCACGGAGAAGGCAGGCATGGTCAGATATAGCAATGGTCAAGGCTCGGAGAAGGCAGACATGGTCAGGTGTAGCAATGGTCAGGCTTGAAGAAAGCAGGCAATGGTCGGACGTAGCAGAGGTCAGGCTTGGAGAAGGCAGGCAATAGTCGGATGGAGCAGAGGTCAGCACCAGGAGATCAGTTGAAGTACAGACGAGACGAACGAAGACAGAGGAACTGGAAGACACTCAGGAACAAGGAACGAGGAATCACGGAGGCAACAAATACTCAGAACCAACAGGGAACCGAGGAGACCTGTTGCAAAGGCAAAGCTTCAGAGCAAGGCTTGAGCTTTTATACTCTAAAGGATCTGTCGTCAGCATCCGGGGCCGCGGCCAGGTTCCAGCCGCGGGCCCTTTAAAAGGTTTCTGCTGTGTGTGCGCCTAGGGAGGGATGTGGCGCTGCTGACGGCCCCTCCCCGCGAACCCCATGGAGAGACTCGATGGATGGAGGCATACTGGCTGGAAGTCCCGGAAGTGGAGCAGGGCCGGAGGCGCTGGCAGGAGCCCTAGGTCGGAGCCGGCGGCCCACTGCCACAAGCGATGGAGAGCTGGAGTCTGGAGGTTGTTAGAAAGATGAGAGGGCCGTGCTGCGGGGCTGCTGCGGGCGGCGAGCGTAACAGATTCTGGCTTGTACTGGTAACGAATGCAGTGACATAAGCGGGGGTGTAATGTGATCATATTTCCTAGATCTTAATAAGACCCTTGCTGTGGCATTTTGTAATAGTTGTAGTGATTTTAAGTGACTTGCTGGAAGACCTAGTAATGAAGTAGAGTAATCTAGGTTTGAGAAGATTAGAGTATGGGTGCCTGTTTTATTTTGTATCTCCTGTTATCTCATTGAGATGGTAGTGAACCTAAGGATGGGTCCACGAAGTCTCCTCTTCTCCTCTTTACTCCTGCCTCCAGGAATGGATGAAAACCTTTTCCTCCACCAGAACTAGATATAGTCCACCTGTGCTGTCTGGCTGAGAAACACCACTCCTCTAGATGAGATACACTGAGTGCCTGGATGAGGGCTCAGACATGTTAGAAAAAAAACAAAAGTCTTAAAAGGGAACATAAGAACATGCCATACTGGGTCAGACCAAGGGTCCATCAAGCCCAGTATCCTGTTTCCAACAGTGGCCAATCCAGGCCATAAGAACCTGGCAAGTACCCCAAAACTAAGTCTATTCCATGTAACCATTGCTAGTAATAGCAGTGGCTAGTTTCTAAGTCAACTTAATTAGTAGCAGGTAATGGACTTCTCCTCCAAGAACTTATCCAATCCTTTTTTAAACCCAGCTATACTAACTGCACTAACCACATCCTCTGGCAACAAATTCCAGAGTTTAATTGTGCGTTGAGTAAAAAAGAACTTTCTCTGATTAGTTTTAAATGTGCCTCATGCTAACTTCATGGAGTGCCCCCTAGTCTTTCTATTATCCGAAAGAGTAAATAACCGCTTCACTCTACCCGTTCTAGACCTCTCATGATTTTAAACACCTCTATCATATCCCCCCTCAGCCGTCTCTTCTCCAAGCTGAAAAGTCCTAATCTCTTTAGTCTTTCCTCATAGGGGAGCTGTTCCATTCCACTTATCATTTTGGTAGCCCTTCTCTGTACTTCTCCATCGCAATTATATCTTTTTTGAGATGCGGTGACCAGAATTGTACACAGTATTCAAGGTGCGGTCTCACCATGGAGCGATACAGAGGCATTATGATATTTTCCATTTTATTCACCATTCCCTTTATAATAATTCCCAACATTCTGTTTGCTTTTTTGACTGCCGCAGCACACTGAACTGACGATTTCAATGTGTTATCCACTATGACGCCTCGATCTCTTTCTTGGGTTGTAGCACCTAATATGGAACATTGTGTAATTATAGCATGGGTTATTTTTCCCTATATGCATCACCTTGCACTTATCCACATTAAATTTCATCTGCCATTTTGATGCCCAATTTTCCAGTCTTACAAGGTCTTCTGCAATTTATCACAATCTGCTTGTGATTTAACTACTCTGAACAATTTTGTATCATCTGCAAATTTGATTATCTCACTTATCGTATTTCTTTCCAGATCATTTATAAATATATTGAAAAGTGAGGGTCCCAATACAGATCCCTGAGGCATGCCACTGCCCACTCCCTTCCACTGAGAAAATTGTCCATTTAATCCTACTCTCTGTTTCCTGTCTTTTAGCCAGTTTGCAATCCACGAAAGGACATCACCACCTATCCCATGACTTTTTACTTTTCCTAGAAGCCTCTCATGAGGAACTTTGTCAAACGCTTTCTGAAAATCCAAGTATACTACATCTACTGATTCACCTTTATCCACAGGTTTATTAACTCCTTCAGAAAAGTGAAGCAGTTTTGTGAGGCAAGACTTGCCTTGGGTAAAGCCATGCTGACTTTGTTCCATTAAACCATGTCTTTCTATATGTTCTGTGATTTTGATGTTTAGAACACTTTCCACTATTTTTCCTAGCACTGAAGTCAGGCTAACCGGTCTGTAGTTTCCTGGATCGCCCCTGAAACCAAACAGAAGAGAAAGAGAGGGTGGAACATCTTCCACAGAATCTCTAATGGGTCATTTTAAGATTAGGTGAAGGTACTCTTACTACATCCTTTATCCCCAGCTTCACCCTTAGAAGCCCAAGGGTCTATCTCTGGGTAAAATAAACTGTGTTGCATCCGTTGGTCGCAGATGGCTGCGACCGCTCTGCCTTACCTCTTTTCTTCCCTTTTCCTCCTCCTTGGGCGAGATGGCTGCTTCTGGTGCTGAGTGCCGAGGGCCTTGGCATCTCCAGTCTAGCATGGACGTTCCAGTCCGCCATGCTCACTCCCGTGGCCTCCTAGGCCGCGTGCACCTCTCTTACGCTCAAATACACGTCATGGTGGGAACCTCGGGGGCGTCCCCACCGCATGATGTCAATTCCTCCGGATATTTAAAGCCTCTGCTTCGCTACCACCATTGAGTTAGCAAGGACTTCGGTTAAGCTACTCTGACCACTCTAAGCTGCACGCTTAGATGCCGCTCTACACTCCAAGGGCCTCGCTCCTTCAGAAGCTCAAGACACCCACTCCTCGGGGGTCTCTCGCTTCCATCTCCCTTCAGGGTCTTACTAATTGAGACAAGCGCTCCTCGGGGGTCTCTCTCTCTCTTATTCCTACAGGACCTCTGGACTACCAGGTACTTGCTCCTCGAGGGCCTACCGTTCTAGTATCCTGTACCACGGACCTTTGGTCCCACCATCTCTACCAGGAAGACGTCTACACTCCTGTAAGTACCCTTACGATCTGGTGCTCCAACTCCACCCTCCAGGCTCGGCGTTGTCAGCTCTGCGGGTCCCTGCCTCTCTGAAACACCTGGGTGTGAATATTCATCTGAGACTGTTGAACGTATTGGCACCTCGCGGACCTCAGTGCCTTACTTCCTGCTTCATACCATCTATCTTCAGCAGTACAATAAAGCCTTCCATTCAATCTGTGTCTGCTATCTGAGTTTATCCAATTCCTGTGGTTCCTCACGGGGCTCCTCCCCATGGGCGGAGTCATCTCCACAGCGACCAAGGGTCCACAATGCCACAAACACAACAAACTGGGAGCAGCATAGTGACATTCTGCTCCTTCAGGAGGTAACTAAAAAGTCTACCCAAGAAAATGGTAGCTTGGGTTTGCATAGCACGTGAGCACACCACTTTCAGTCTCTCACATGGGAGAGTTACAGACCCACAGTCTTTCCTAACATTGTTTTCCCCCCTAACCTGAGATGAAACCAAATACTTCTGAGACTTCTCACCCCAACTAATAAGTAAACGGAGTATCTGCTTATGAGGAGGAGCTGTACTGGAATCTCAGAAAAAGTATTCTAAATGTGATGAGTTTGATTTGCTGCTGTAATATCCTGCTACTTGCTGTGAAACATTACACTGTGGAGCCTGTGGCTTCTGAATTTGTTTAAGAAGACCTAAGTCAGAGCTTCTCAAACCAGTCCTTCAGGCACACCTACCCAGTCAGGTTTTCGGGATATCCACAATGAATTTGCATGAGATAGATTTGCATAAATGGGCAAAGTGAAACCATTATTCCGTGTGTGGACTGAACTCATTTCCAGGATTTGGGTTTGAGTAAGATGAAGGTTGCCGGCAGTTTTGTCCTTGTATAACTTGCAGGGAGGTGGGGTGGCAGTGGTGGTCATATTACCTTGGATCCAGTCCATTACAAGAACTACTCAAATACAGTTTAATGTACCCAGTAACCTAGGAAGGGTTTGGAACCCACTCATCAAGAAAAGGTTAAATATGCATTAAAACTCCAGTTCTCAACCTGTGTCTGGGGTCCTGCATGCGGGACTGGGAGCATTTCTGAGAATACTAACTTGGAGGTTCTGAATTTTAATCTTCTACCTAGAATCCTAAATTTGGCCTCCAGAACCTCCTTCCTGAACCCTCCAGTGTCACTGGCGCCCACAGGGACAAGGTGGAAGTTTTTGGCAAGTCTATCACAAAGCTTGTCACCAGAGGCAGAATTATGTCACTGTGGCATGGGGAGGATAATTTTCAAAGCTATTTATATGCAGAAATTGTCTGTCAGTATGCCGCCCTCCCTCAATGTGGCTAAAAGTACATGCAGTGTTGCGAGTCGCAGAGGGGCGGTCGCTTCTCAAGGGGGATTGTGAGCCCTTGGGTCACGGTGCGGCTCAAAGAAGAGCCCCAAGACACACCGTGAGAGGTGAGCGAGTACAAGCACAGGCGGAGCAGGAACGAGGCTGGACTGAAGACAAGGCAAGGAGAGTCTGGACTGGAATGAGGCAGGCTCAGCCCTCCACTGGACCTACACGTACCAATGAGAACCAGCAATGCAATGCTGGTCTCGAGAGTAGCCCTCCAGCTACTCAATAGCCATTCCGGACCCGTTGCTTGGGAACGACGAGTGTGTGAGGCCAGACAGAGGCTGAGGGCAGGAACAAGAAGACTCAGACAAAGACTCAGCATATTCAGAAGATTCAGACGAAGACTCAGGATATTCAGAAAACTCGGACGTACACTCAGGTTACTCAAAGGACTCAGACAAAACTCAGGATACTCGGAGGACTCAGACAAGGATTCAGGTTGCTCAGAAGACTCAGACAAGGATTTAGGTTGCTTGGAGGTTTCAGGCAAGGGTTCAAGATTCAAAAGAAAGTACTGGGTGAGTGCTGCATTGTGGCGTGCCTTACACAGCCGCCCATGGCTGATCGCGGACCACGTCGAAAGTGAAGCAGACTCCAGATGAGGCAGTGGAACTTGAAACCAGGACATGATGAAGATTCAGGAGAGGCCTGCACCGAGGCGCGCCCTATACAGCCGCCTGTGGCTGGTCGCAGACCATGCTGAAGCAGAGCAGGTTATGGCAAAGTCTTAGGCATGGACGGAAGCAGGCACAAGGAACTCCGAAGACAGGGATGAGATTCAAGACTCAGGATTCAAGATTCAGGATTCAGAAGCTGTCATTAAAAACAGGAGTCTTCCAGAGGCTTGCGTTGCTGACGAGAATAAGGCCTTGTACCACGAGGTGCCCTACACAGCCCCCATGGGCTGGTTACGGGCCACGACGGTGGCACACCAGGAAAGGTGAACAGAAAAGGGACCTGGGAACTGGACGAAGAGCTGAAGATGAGATGGATGGAGTCAGGATAGGCACATTGGACATCAGGAACATGGAACATGGTACCTCTGGATACAGAACATCAGGATATCTGGACATCAGGAGAACTGGACATCTGGAACATCATGAACATGAAACAAGCGACGAGGGAGCTCCGACAAGGGATGAGACAAGGAACATCAAGGTGAAGAAGTTCAGGAACATAGAGAACATGGAATGAAGATCCATCAAGGCACAGGAAGACCACGGAGGACCTGGATCAGAACAAAGGCCCTGAGAGACTGAAGCAGGGCCCTTTTATAGGGCTGGTCCAGGCGAAGACTGATAACATCACTGGTGAGGGTTGCGGGACTTTTCCCACCGCTGGCCCTTTAAATGGACAGAAGAGGCGTGCGCCCATGCCTAGAGGAAGTCCGGGGAGCAGGAGCCTGCAGCAGCATCCCTGCCATGTGGAAAAGGAGGCAGGCTGTGGTGTCGGCGGCTGCACCCCTGCCGTGAAGGAAACAGGCAGCGGCAGCTTCCCTGCCGCTCAGGGAAATCTCAGCAGGGGCTTCCCCGCCACGGAGGCGGAGTCAGCAGCGGTGGCTCCAGGCGCAAAGATGAAAATGAGATATCGGGCGAACTTGGCCTGCTGCGAGGGCGGCCTCGCTGGAGGTAAGGGACTGCCTGCGGCTCGGCCTGCAGGCAGGATCCTAACATGCAGGGTCCCACAACGGGCTCACTTTTAGCTGCATTCAGTGGAGATGCTTGCGGCAGCGAGTCTGAGGCAGGACTGGAAAATAATACATGTGGACTTGAGAATACAATCTACCTGCGTTATTTTTTCCTGTAAAGAATCGACCCATGCCAAAAGTGGGCGCAAGAGCAAACTATCCCTGTCAAGTTTGAGAATGAAAGCAAGTGCATACTTTCCCTTTGAAGCTTGGTTAAGAATTGGAAGGTAAAATGTACCCACTATGACACCCAGGTCCTTTTCCTGGGCAGTAACTCCTAATATGGTACCTAACATCGTGTAACTACAGTGTGGATTACTTTTCCCATGTGCATCACTTTGCACTTGTCCACATTAATTTTCATCTACCATGTAAATCCTAGTCTTCCAATCTTGCAAGATCATCCAGCAATTTTTCACAATCCACCTGTGATTTAAAAAATCGGAATAATTTTGTATTATCTGCAAATATGATCACTTTACTTGTTGTTCCCTTTTCCAGACCATTTAAGGTTTAAGGTTTGTTTATTTTTATACCGTCATCTCAGTAAGACTATCATAATGGTGAACAATAAATTAAAGCAAGAAAATACAATACATAAACAAATAATATAAAATACTTAATAATCAATAAAGCATCAATAATCATAAATACTAAAATAAAATTAGTTAAAGTGCAGGAGGATAAAAATAATAAAATACAAAATAACAATGTTAACAGTGTTAAAACCAGATTCTGCTGTCACCGAGTTTCTGTGTAGGCACATTTAAACAGCCATGTTTTGAGCTCAGCCTTAAATTTTTTTAATGTTGGCTTGCAATCTGATTTCTTCGGGTAAAGTGTTCCACGGTTTTGAACCTGCTATAGATATTGCTCTTTCATGAACTTGACAGCTGATTTCATTGTAGGTACTGTTAACAATCCTTTGTTTGCTGACCGTAGATTCCTCTGTGGTACGTGCAAGCGTATTGTTGTGTTCAGCCATTCAATATTTGAGCCATAGACTATATTATCAATAATGCATGCGGTTTTATACTCTATGCGATAGATTAGTGGCAGCCAAAGTAGAGATACAAGTATAGGAGTTATATGATCACTCTTTTTTTGTGCCTGTTAAGAACATAAGAAATTGCCATGCTGGGTCAGACCAAGGGTCCATCAAGCCCAGCATCCTGTTTCCAACAGAGGCCAAAACCAGGCCACAAGAACCTGGCAATTACCCAAACACTAAGAAGATCCCCTGCTACTGATGCAATTAATAGCAGTGGCTATTCCCTAAGCCGCAGCATTCTGTAGAATCTGTAAAGGTCGAACAGCATTAAGTGGTAACCCTAATAAAAGGGTGTTACAATAGTCTATGTTAGCGAAAAGGAGAGCCTGAAGGACCGATCTAAAATCGGTAGGTTCTAATAGAGGCTTTAGTTTTCGAAGTGTTAACAATTTAAAATAGCCATCTTTTAGTTTGGTTGCAATATGCTTGTTCCAGGATAATTCTGAATCAACTGTGACTCCTAAATCTCTGGCATAAAAGGAAGGTTTAAGTTTTATATCATTATCAGTTGTTAAAGGCGGAAGGTCCTCTTGTCTGCATTTTCTTTCTAACAAAATTATTTCTGTTTTATTCATATTCAAAACCAGCTTCATATGTCTCAACAGTTGATGTAAAGTGGATAGATAAACTGCTATAACTTGTAAGTTTGTTCAATTGATTCCTTAATAGGGGCAAGAAATTGTATGTCATCCGCATAAAATTAAAAATTCAATCCTAAACCACTTAAAAGATGACAAATAGGTAAAACATAAATATTAAAAAGGGTAGCTGAAAGAGCAGAACCCTGGGGCATCCCGGTTTTTGGAGAGTGTATTTTCTATTTTAACCTGAAATGACCGATATTTAAGAAAAGATAAGAACCAGTTTAAAAATATATAAAACCATTTATAAATATATATAAAAAAAGCACCAGTCCCAGATCCCTGAGGCACTCCACTGTTTAACTTTTTCCACTGAGAAAACTGACCATTTAGTCCTACTCTCTGCTTCCTCTCTTTTACCCAGTTTGCAAACCACAATAGGACATTTCCTCCTATCCCGTGACTTTTTAATTTTCTCAGGAATGTCTCATGGGCGCTTTGTAAAGCACATTCTGAAAATCCAAATACACCACATCCACCAGCTCATCATTATCCACTTTTATTAACCCCTTCAAAAAAAATGTAGCAATGGTGAGGCAAGATTTCCCTTGTGTAAATCTATGTTGGCTGTGTCTTTCTATATGTTCTGTGATTTTGTTCTTTAGAATATTTTCCACGACTTTTACTGACACTGAAGTCAGACTATAGTTTCCTGAATCACCTCTGAAGCCCTTTTTAAAGACTGCAGTTACATTTGCTACTCGTTACTTTGTCAGTCCGCCTTATTACATGATTTAAATGTTTCTGACCCTCCTATGGGTTCTGTTCTGTTTGCTCTTTCTCCTCTTCCTATCGTTCCCTTCCTCCTAGGACAGTTTAATTCCTGCAGAGACTTTCGGCTGGCAGGATAACGGCTTATGCTCAGCCTCTTTCGGGCTCCGAGAGGCATCGTCTTTGCACCTCCTCTGTACTATTAAACCACAGCTGCTGTCGTCTTTCAAGGAAACCTGTCACAGCTGCTTCAGTCCCATCCACCTGTTCAGCTACTCGTGGGATCTTCTCGTCCTCTGTGAGTGTTAAACTGCTCTTCATTCAAATAAACGTTTATTTTATATCTGCAGCTAGGATAGGGTTTTAGCTGGACATCAAACGCCAAGGGCAGTACACAAACCCTGCCCCTCCCCTCCCCTGCTCTCACACAACTCCATTTGATCCCCTCTCATCCCCCAGCTTCTTTCCTCACTCCCCAGTGCTCCCCTTAAGCTCCCCAAAATGATCCCCCTTTGCTATGTCTGTTGCAGGTTCCCATCACCCTCCCCCTTCCTGAGTCAGGAAGCCCAGCGCTCCCTCTCTGCTGAGCGAGAATCAGCAAGGCTGTAAGGCTGCAAACCTTCAGCCAGCCCCCACTGCCCCCAGATGTTTGCTGCCTCGGGCACAGGCTTAGCATGATCTGGGTCTGCCTGGGTCTGAAATGCGCGCAGTGCACCCTCAAAACTGGGACAGAACCACTTGTAGCCGGCTCTCCTGCTTCTCACCCCTGCTGTGCTTCCTCCACCTCTTCCAGGAGGCTCTGCGTCCACCAACCTTTCCATGAGGAGAGAAGAAGAGTCTCTTATATTCTGCTTTTGGTCACCCTACCATTTCTAGGGGCTAACACGATTCCACTATAAACCTGTCAGTGCAGAGTTGTCCTAGATGCGTCCAGGGAAGTTTAGCAGTTTGTCAGCTTATACGACAGAAAATTCAATTACAGTAGGACAAGCCGAGCTGGGGGAGGGGGGGAGACGAGGAAGTTTTGCTCTCCCAGGGTCGGAGGGTCACACTTAATGAGGCACAGCTGAGCTCAGTGTGTGCCTTCCTTTACGGACTTAAATCATCTCCGCTCTGAAGGATCTGTGCATTGGTTATCAGCAAAAGGGAGTGACAGCTCTCTCACTTTGATCTTTCTGTTTTATTCCTAGGATCCACTTATACCACAGCAAGGTCCTTTGTGAAGCAAGCAGAGGAACGGCTACAATCAGGGACTTCGTTATCTTAGCAAAGTTTTTCTCCAGAGTCGGGATTCTGTGAAGTCCCAAATCAGTAATACCCAGATTCAATATCCTGTTTGATTTTCTGGGCCATGTCTGCAGGAAAGGCATTTTCAGCAGGGTGCGGGTGAAACAGAAAAGCATCAGGAGAGCTTGTGTATGTCCATGACACTCTTAGATATTTCTCAGCTTCAGCCTGGGTTTGGCACGCAGATGTGCTCCAGTGGTTGGAGCCAACAGGGAGAGCCAGAGGCCTCCAGGTTCTGATCTCGGACGTCTATGCCGCAGGGTTGGTCAGCTACAGGACCTCAAGTGCTGAAACATCTCTGGCTTGCAGGGCAACCAAGTAAGATTTAAAGGTTACCAAAAACATCTAATGCACCAAAAAATAGCAGCTATCACTAAAATATCAAAATCTCAACCAAAATATGTTAGCGCCATCACCTCCTCCTTCAGTGATTTATAAAGTCCCACCAAAGGGGCAAGATGCTTTTTTTCAAAGGGCTGTTATATGGCCAGTGCCAGAAAACTGCACAAAGAAATCCATAGCCCCAGTGCAATTGCACAGAAAATGCTTTCTGAATATTCCTTACAGTTTAAAAAAGGACATTTTTTTCATTTTTTTGCTTTCTAAGTCTATAAAACATACAAAAATATCCATACCAAGTGTGCCCCCTGCTTGGCACGGACTATGAATTACCCCTATGCTTGGGTAGGGAGTACCACATGAGAAATTATATTCACTAATATGATTTATCTTCGGGTTCATAGCCTGGGGGATGAGACAGAGTCCCCGTCACCCCGATACCACAGTTCTGTGCCCTTCCCACCCAACCTCTCACTTTTGGCACCACAGACCTGATAAAGTCATCACAGCAGAATAAACAGTAATTAGTCCTTTTACTAGGATTGTGTAAGCAGACAGGAAATCCAACCAGAACATTAAATGAGACAAGTACAGTAGTGAACAGTAGGGGCAGATTGGCCTATTGGGGGATCAGGCATCCCCCGGTGAGCCGATCGCTCCAGTCACGTGGTCTGCCGTGCACGGCCGTGACAGAGCCGCGCTTGGCAGACCACGTGACGTGTCCTGGGCCGGCCTGGGCGGTGAATACCCGGGCCGGTCCGACATCGTGAGTCCGCCACTGGTAGTGAAGTATAATATAATTTGCAATTTTCTTATTTTAAATCAAGCAACGCAAAAAGAACACTGGATAGGGTCTGTTAGCCAGGGCAAATCCAGGAAACAAAGCACAAGCTAGAGCTGCACTTTATATATCAGTTCATGAACGACAAGCGCAGGCAAACACTCTTGTAGGTCCAAAGATTTTTTTTGCATAAAATATTTGTAATCTTGAAAATGGCAACTCCACTGTTTAAATACCCAATATTTCAATATAATTCCACGGGTCTCCCGACACGGATCCCGTGTTTCGCCAACCTGCTACCTGTTACACTGTCTAGAGAAAGAATTATTTCCTACCTGTACTGTCCCACCCAGACTATGCCCACACCCCGTCCCTTTTTGAGAAGTTCCGAGATGTGCGCACGCCGTGCAGCAGCATTTGCATGCTTTTAAAATTCACTCGGCGCATTTGAACCCAACATATTCGCTCGTCCCCTAATTTCAGTGCACATCAGGCTTTTAAAATTCACCTTAGAAATTTTAAATAAATCCTGGTTTTATAGGGAGATTATGTTGTAAATTATTGATCAGTATCTAAGATGGACATTGTGGCAAAGTTATTAGAATTTATTGTGACCTCTCAGTTGGGAGATTTTTTGGAACCTTCAGGTGTATTGGACTGAGTGCCTTCAAAGTTCTGTCCACGTTTCAGCATGGGGACACTTTTGATCTCCCTTGTGGATGAATTGCAGTTGCAGTTGCTGTTGGAACGGGCGGCATCAGGTGCTCTGGTTCTCTTCGATTTGTCTATGCCTTATGACACTGTCTGTTATCAACATCTGGGTTCAAAGTCTGTTATGGAAGTGGACCCTTGGACCAGCTGTGACTGATGGTGTAGCACTCTGGGGACCCACAGTGGGCATCGCAGCCAGGAGGCGGCGCTGAAGAGGTGTTCTGAAGAAGGCTTCACCACTGGAAGCCCGAGGTCCCCCCAGGAGGAGCCCATAGGGACCCAGGCCTCTTGGACTTAAGTGTGACCTTATGCGACCAAGGACCAGGGAAGCAGCCGAAGAGATAGTCGACGGAAGCGACTGAGCCCAGGAGGCCAGAAGAGACTTCACCCTTGGAAGCCCGCGGCCCTCCCGGGAAGAGCCCATGAGGGCCCGAGCCGTTGGGATGTAGGAGAATCCTCCGGGCAAGCGAAGAACCAGATACCTGTAGACGATGAGATGACTGGAGCCGAAGTCAATGGACGAAGCAGGGTCAGAAGCCAGAAGTCTGAAGCCAAAACCAGGGGTGGAAGTTGAAGTCAGAGTCAATGGGCGAAGCAGGGTCAAAAGTCGAAGCCGAAGATAGACAGGAGTCCTGGAGCAGCTACTAGTAACTCGGAAGAGCGAACCTCGTTGCAAGGCAGAGAAGGACCCCAGCTGCAGGGTTAAAGTAGCCTGCCGCATCTGACGTCATCGGGAGGCAGTCCTTGTCGATTCCCAAGCTGGCCCCTTTAAGTTTCGAGCCCCTGCGCGCGCGTACTCCTAGGGGGCGGGGACAGACGCGAGGGATCGCCGGCGTCTCCCCTCTCACACCAATTTACTGAGATCAAGACTGCGTGCGCACATCTCGGAACTTCTCAAAAAGGGACGGGGTGTGGGCATAGTTTGGGTGGTGCCTGGGCATTTCAGGACCTTATCCAGAAATTTGTGTGTAAATACTTACACAATCCGGCACGCACTGAGGCCTCCTGCCTCGTAACTTTACTTCTGCTATGGATGGCGTGTAAGTCCAAAAAAAATAATAACGAGCTATTTTGGAGGAATTTTAAAGGGGAAACTGACGGGATGTACAGGCTATCAAACCAGAAGGGGGCTGGAGGACCTAGCTGGTAACGGGGCAAACTGGGAACAAACAGATAAAACTGGCAAATGAATCTGCGTACGTCCCTTTTAAAATTTCCCTACTTACACGGTAGAAGTGGCTTTTGTGTGCACAGGTGTGCGTCCACTTAAAATTGGGCGCATTTGTACATGCGGCCACACTATTTTATAACATGCATGCATATTCATGTGTATGTTATAAAATAGCCACGTCCCTGGGCGCGCTTCTTTAAAAGTAACCCTGTGTGTGTGTGTGTGTGTGTGTGTGTGTGTGTGTGTAAAATCAGGTAGACTTCACTATTCTTTAACACTGAGAACTTTCAAGAAATGGAGATACAGGGAGATGTGAACTTAGATAATGGTGGATAGAAGGTTCCACCACTGAGAAATGAAGGAGGAGAGCTGAAGGCAATACAACAAAAACTATCTCAGCTGAAGCTAACTCTAAACACACAAAAAAACTGAAATTGTGTGGTTAAGGAGAAGTTCCACGATAACCAAACTGCCAACCCTAAACCTAGGAAGTTTTACCATTACACCCTCTGATCAAGTATGGCACCTAGGAATACAGATCGATGAGAACTTTACAATTAAAAAGCATATAAGCAAATTACTTAAAACAGGATGCACCAAGCTGAGAATATTACACCGGCTGAAATCACTACTAAAAATACAAGACTTTCGCACCGTTTTACTAACGCTAACATTTTCGAACATAGATTACTGCAATTCGCTCTTACTAGGACTACCCTCAGGACTATTAAAACCACTACAAATACTACAAAATGCCTCAGCTAGACTCTTATTAGGGACAAGGAAATTTAACCACATCACCCCCCTCACTAATAGCCCTGCACTGGCTCCCTGTACAAGCCAGAATTCATTATAAAAGAATTGACTTTAATTTTTAATATCATCAACAACATTAACACGTGCTTAACAAGAGTGTCATTTCGACCATACACACCGCAGAGAGCCCTCAGATCGCAAAACAAAGGACTTCTAAAAGTGCCTACAAGACAGAACACACACCTAACACACGTAAGAGATCAAATGTTTTCCATAGTGGGCCCCAAGTTGTGGAACTCTCTTCCAGGGTCACTATGTCTGATAACAGAAAAAAAGAGTTTCAAACGCGAACTGAAAATGTGGCTCTTTAGAAACGCATATGATCTAACGTAAAATGTCAATAACGTCAATGTCAGAACAATAGATCAGGTGAGTATATTGAACAATAAGTATTGTGTGATGTAAAGTATAACAAGACAACATACTGAGTTTGAAGTGAAGAATAATGAAATGGAAATTATGGACTACAAACCACCATCATTATCCCTAGTTAACCTGAACCTAATGTTGATGTGTTGACACAGAATACGTACTCACTGTTATGTTGAACTAGAATATGTGTAAATATGACCTAGAGTAAGTATTTACTGCTGCATGGAACTAGAATATGAATGTTGACTCAGAAATGGATTGTTGACCCAGAATTTAAATGCTGATTTTGTAAACCGTTGTGATCTTATTGTGGAATGACAGTATATAAAACACCTAAATATGTTATAGATGTAATGAATCTGGACATATTGCTTGGGACTGTCAGAGTGAAAAGAGATATACAGAATTCAAAAAAGAGAGTCAGCTGGGAATGAAGGTGTAGACTCTGAACCAGTAGTTAGGCCTGAAGTAAAGGTAACTGAAACCAGTCTACAAAACAGAGAACTGGATCTTGCTACCAGATGTGGAGTAAGATCACAAATATCTGATGGTACCAAAGACAACGAATGGGAAAGGAGATGAGCGAGAGCTACTGGCAAGAGCTCAGTACTTACAGTCGCCATTGGATGTGCATTGTTGAAATGGGCTTGGTTCTGTCAACTATCACTGCCATTCATTACTACAGACATTTTGACAACCCAGAATGTTTAGAAGAAGCTGTTTGGACAAAATTAACAGCGGCCAATGGTACTACTTTTGTCCATAATAGGATACATTGAAGGGGATGTGAAGTGCTCGGGACAAAATGATACCAGCAAGATACATTTTGGTTATAAAAGACACTCCATGGAATGAATCTGCTTTGGTAGAAAGAATTTTAGGAATAGTGGGCATGAATGTCTTTCAGCATCGTGATGAAGTGTTTTAAGATGTAACTGCACTTGCTGGAGAGTCGAGGAATAAAGGAGCGGGAAGAATTCTGGCCGACATCAAGCGGCATAAAGAAAAACGGGGATACGTGAAGATGGTGGGAAACAAAGGATTTGTGGTGGAGGGAAGGGTCATAGAGTTCAAGCTATGAGGTCTTTCCTTTGAAAATTACATCCAAGGAAACTGCCTTCTTACCAGCAGGATTATTGGTGACACGTGCATTGTCAAAGTGTCAGAGAGAAAAGGTTCTGGTGAGAAGGATGAATGCTGAAGACGGACCAATATGGATACAAACAAGAATAAGAGTGGCTGAACAATCAAGGCTGAAAGAGACAGCAACCTTAACTCATCAGGAAAGGCTACCAAAAGCCTGCGAAACTGGCCAACCACATGCAAGGAAGACACATCCCAGAATGAAGCATCAGCATGGGAAGTAAGCCGGAGGTGCTGTGATTAAATGCGGTGACTGGGTGAGCACCATTTTGAAAGCAGGCACAAAATCCAAGATGTATGGAAGAAAGAAAAATAAATGCTGGCGATGACATTTTTCCATCGATGGGCTCCTAGATCCCCAGGAGAGATAGCAAGGCAGCAATGGGGAGGGCAGAGCAGGCAATCCTGAAGTGATAGGAGACTGTTCATTGCCGCTGCTGCAGACAATTGGAGCTGTTTCCAAGGCTCCCACTGCTGACGTGAAGGCCGGGCAGTTAGAGAAGAAGCAGGGAGCAAAGCTCAAAGCTCCCACAGTAAAGGGCCAGCCGTCGATGGCGAGAGGAAGCAGTGGGCAGCAGTTTCACTGGTTCCCGTCATCGCTTCCCTGCTGCTGTAGGTCCAGGTGCCCGGCAGCGACATCAACGGCTGTCGCAAAAATAAATAAATAAATAAAAACCCAGAAATGAGCACGGGGGTTGAGGCGATGCTGAGCCCACCGGTATCAGAAGACATCCAGGGGTCCAAATGAACAGCGAAGAGCTCCTGGGAGGGCTTCCCTGTTTCAGAGGGACAAAGGTAGGGCCTAATCATGAAAACCTCCCTGATGGGCATGAATGGAGGTCCAAGCTGCCACTGCCCTGATCCACTTCTCCCTCCAGCCCCAGTCATAAATGCGGCTAGCAGGGTTGGGCCGGGTCTGACTGTGCTGGAAGCTCAGGCATTTAAGAAGCTCAGGGATGTAATAAATAAATACAGAGAAATATAGCTGGCAAGGCCTATAATATAAATGTGCTAACGTAAATCCAAAGCCTTCTAATTATAGGCTCCATGCATTGGAAGAAGACGCTGGTTGTTAGGGGTGAGCACTGCCTCAGATTGCACTCAGCATCTTTAGCAGTGACCGCAGCTGGAACTGAGATAGGGGCAGATTTCACAGATCATTTACAGTTTGACCTGTGGGATGGGGGTGGGTTTTTTGTTTTTTTTCTCTAGGGTGTTTCCATTGAGGAATCACAATCTTGGATCTGTTTGGTTTTTTTAACTGTTTATTTAAAGAACAGACAGACACTTCAACAAGAAGCAATATATAGCCAGGAACTGTAGCAAGCATTAACATCACTAGGCATATAAGCACACAATGTCAGGGCAAAGGGTATTCAAGTGCGTACCCCACCCTTTACAGAGACAATCTATGGCCCTATTCTTCAGAAGGGACATCAGTAGGCCTCTACGTTGAAGATCCTCCCTCTTCGACCCACATATCTCCAACAGAGCCGCCAGACTTTATCATATAAGAATGACTTCTTCCATTGGACATAGGTCAGTTTTTCAATGACCGCTAGATCATGAATTTGTTTGTGCCAATGGGAAATTAAAGGTTGGGACTTCCAACAAGTTGTTAACATGAACTTAGCAGCGTGTATAAGGTGATTGCTTAATTTGCGAAGGGTACGTGCTAAAGACATATTCTCCCGAAGCCCAAGAAGGCACAGTGCTGGAGTGAGACTCACCGCATACCCCATTATTTTTTCTATTTTGAATTGTACCTGCCTCTAGAAACATTGTACAAAGTACATGTCCACCATACTTGAAAATGTGACCCATCTTCCCCATAGCCCCTCCGATACCGGGGAGAAGCCCCTGGAGAAAACTTAACGAAATACAGTAGATATCTGAAGGTTCTTCTTACCAATTTATACATCAATTCAACATGGTGCCTACAAAGCGAAATCTTGTGCACTCTTTTCCATATACCACCCCAAACCCTATGTTAGATTTGTTCCCAACTCATGATTCCATTGCGCTATTAATGTATCATTGGTCACCTTCTCATATGCTAGAGCAATTGCCCAGTATAAAATTGAAATTCCTTTCTTATACACCCCAGAGGACAAGAACACCTGCTCCACTTGAGTCTGCATCCTTGTGTTCCATGCTGCGCCCTCTGACCTAACTAACTGGGCCCTCAACGTATCATAGCTCCGTCTGGACTCTTCTCTCAGATCAAATTCTAACTGCAAATCCTCAAATAAGCACCACCTCTCCTTGTCCCAAATTTGCCCCAAAAACCAAAGACTGCCTCTCACCAGCTGTTGAAATCTGCATGAAACTTAGTTATTGAGAGAAAGGGCTCTTCCCTAACGCAGTCATTGGTGTGCGAACATTCACTGAGATCCCCATTGCCCTACACAACAGCCCTCTCCATATCTTAAACATATGCATCGCTATTGGGCAGGAGTGAGTGATCCTCCTAACTTGTAGGGATACTATATCGATGATTCCTGCTATCCCTGTGTACAAAGAGAACCAGGAGTAATCTCTATTTACGGTAACTATGTTCTCAGGCTCACTAACCTCACAGCCCAATAATAACCGTTTTTTTTTTTGTTCACCATAGCGTGTTCAGTTTCACTCCTGGGGCTTTGCCCTGCCAAATGAAAAGTGATAGGTGCCAGTTTAAGATGTCAAAAATGTCCTAGCCAGATCTATGGGCAGATGCTGAAATAGATAAAAAACTCTGGTTAGGATGTTCATTTTAAGCATCCTAATTCTACCTGCCCAAATGACAATAAGTCTGGACCATTGACGCAAATCCTCAAATATCTTGTTATAAACTGGCACATAATTCATCCTATGTAAATCAGACCAGTTATGCAAAACGAAGCTGTTCAACTATTTAAAGCCATCCCTAGCCACTCTGGGATCATTTGCTCAGTTAATCCCTCCCACCAAGAAAAGCTCCAACTTCTGAAAATTGACCTTATTCCCTGAGACTACTCCATACTCTATTAATACCCTGCTAACTTCAGGCGCCAAATTATTAACAGCTGTGAGATATAACAACACGCCAGCAGCATATAAGGATATGTTATGTTGCCATCCAAGAAAAAAAGGAACCCCTCTGAATTCGTACAAATCACCCGGGCCAATCCTTCTATAGATAAATAAAACAAAAGCAGCGAGAGCTGGCATCCTTGCCTCATACCTCTCTTACAGGCCAATACCGTTAGCCCCTGTTTGGCCGTGTGTTTTCGACGCGCTATTTTTATCCCTTATACAGTAAGGGGTAATAGCGCGTGGAAAACATGCGGCCAACCCCCCCCGAAACTAATAGCACCCGCAACATGCAAATGCATGTTGATGGCCCTATTAGTTATTCCCGCGCGATCCAGAAAGTAAAATGTGCAGCCAAGCCGCACATTTTACTTTCAGAAATTAACGCCTACCCAAAGGCAGGAGTTAATTTCGGCTGGCACCAGGAAAGCATACAGAAAAGCAGAAAAATCTGCTTTTCTGTACACCCTCCGACTTAATTTCATAGCAATATTAAGTCGGAGGCCCCAAAAATAAAAAAAAATAAAAAACCTTAAAAAAAAAAATCTGCCCACAACCCACTGGTTGGAAAGCGGACGCTCAATTTTGCCAGCGTCCGTTTTCCGAACCCGTGGCTGTCAGCAGGTTCGACAACCAATGCCGGTAAAATTAAGCGTCAGCTGTCAAACCTGCTGACAGCTGCTGCTTCTGCCAATAAGGAGGCGCTAGGGACGCGCTATTGTCCCTAGCTCTTCCTTATTAGCGTCCGGCCTCATTTGCGTAGTGAATCGCGCGCCCAGGAGAGTGGCCTGGGTGCGCGTTGGGAGAGCGGGTGCTCGCCTTGGAGCGCCGGCTCTCCCGCGCGGTTTACTGAATCGGCCTGAATATTGGAAAGGCCTGAGACGACAGACTGTTAGTCAGAGCTCGTGCCTCCGGGTGTACATACTGAGCCCGATTGCCAGATCAAGGCGAAACATATGCAACACCTCGAAAAGAAAATACCAGTGTAACCTGTCGAAGACTTTTTCAGCGTCCAGTGCCACCACCAATCCCAGCACCTTCTGTCTATGAAATCATTTGAAAAGCCCTCCTGGTGTTAGCTGTGAAAGTCGTCCCCTTAACAAACCCTGTTTGATTGCTCTTCACTAACTGAGGGATTACGTTTTCCAATCTGATTTGCAAGACCTTCGCTAGCACTTTAATGTCCACATTTAATAACGAAATGGGTCCCTGGGTCTGTGTCCTCTCTGCCATTTTTGTGCATCAACACAATAGTGGACTGTTAAAATACCTGTGCATTGTGGGTTATCGTATGGGTGATCAAATGCCCTAGCCATGGGCAGAGCAACATCTGAAAAAAAAAAAATGTTTATAAAAATCAAGCAGAAATCCAACCGGCCCTAGGCTCTTGCCCGGCAGCAGCAACGACTCCACCGCTGTATTCAACCCCTCTAATGTAAGAGGAGCCCTCAGCCATTCATTTTGTACATCCGAGACCTTAGGCAATTGAATCCTACATGGGTATTCCCTAAGAAGGTCCAGAGAACTTGCCTCCTTTCCTTGTAGTATGACCGAAAAGTGTCATTTATAATTTTGGGATTATACAACAACCACCCATCTGAAATCCTTATATTCACAATGTCCCTCTCTTTTCCTAAGCAAGCAATTTAGCTGCCTTATGGCCATGTTCATAAAATTTCTGATGTGTGAAACGCATCGATCATTCTATTGTATCAGGATGTAACAATTACAGTTCAAGCCTCTGAGCCAAAAGTTGCCTCCATATCCGTTTAGAACAACCCTATTTATGGAGCACCTCCAACCTCTCAATTTCTCTTTCTAGCGGCCTTTCCTTGGCCTCTCTAACCCACTTATGATAGCTAATGTACCCTATTATCCTACCCCGCAGGACTACTTTCAGTGTTTCGTAAAGAACCACCGGACTATAGTCCTCTGCGGAATGGATTTTGTTAAACGCTTTAATTTCTTTTGTGATCCTATCCCTGAAATCTTCCCGTCCTTTCACTGACACATTTAAGCACCAGGAACTTTCCCTTGGCAATGCCTGCAATATATCAAGAGCAAGCTCTATAAGGCGATGATCTGATAAATAACAGGAAAGGATATATGTCCCCATCACTCCACTAGATTCTGAGAGCAAAGAAAATAGTCTAAACAATCATAGGTATCGTGTACTGTTGAGTAATGTGTCTTGTCCCTATTACTAGGGCAACTAGCCTTCCATACATCAACCAGGTCTGCCCCCTGAATCAGCTGCTTTAGCTCTTTATTCTGTTCACCTCCTCCTTGCCGTGACCTGTCCTTGACAGGGTCCAAACATGCATTCCAATCCCCTGAAGCTAAGATGAGAATGCAGCCACTATATCCCTCGTTTGTAAGTAAAAATCATTCTGACCTCTGCCAGGCCCATAAATGTTTGCTACCACCAATGACAGCCCATACAAGACCCCCTCTATGAGATTGAATCTACCCTTTGCGTCTTTCTATATCCTCATAGTCAGATCTTTATGGATAAGGATGCAACCCCCCCTTAATTTTGGAGTTAAAAGAAGCATAATATACCTGCCCCACCCATTCCCTCTGAAACTTTTCATGTTCCTTATCAATCAGGTGGATCTCCGGCAGCAGCACAATCTTGACTGAGCGTTTATTTTTTTAGAATTGAAAAACGTGTTTTCTCTTTATAGGAGATATGATGCCCCAAACATTCCAGGAGACTACATTTATTTTAGAATCAGCCATCCCTATATAACAAAATAATACATCCAGAACAGCTACTTCCTGTATCAATCTGTGTGAATAGTAAATGTGTCCGCCATTTTTATTTTTCGATCAACCCTGGCAACCCCTTTAAACAAACCCTCCAAACTCCCCTACTAGTAACCACCCACCCCCCATGGCTCAGAAAGAACTAGACCTCCCTCCCCTGAACACCATTTCAGCCATCTAGCCCTTCCATGCCTCCCCTCACCCCTAGTCCATCCTACTTTCCCAGCGGCCTCACTCTCCGGCAGGAGCATTGTCGGGGCCGAAGTTGTGCCACCTTATTCCATACAGACCCACTCCCCTGATTACCCTCCTCACTATACCACCTGACCCCCTTATATCCTCCCTCCCTACCTCCCTCACTTCCTGAACCTGCACCCTCCTGCACCCCCTCCCATCTGTACCCCTCATCTCACCCATCTTTCTCTGTTCATACCTCAAGATACAAAGCATATTTTACTCAGCTGTTGTCATAACCCCCCCCCCCCCCCCCCCAACTATCAACCCACTAAAAGTAAAAATAATAAAAATTATCAGGTAGGGTCATAACCCACAATAAAAAGTACAACATATCACTCGAGCGCCACATCACTAATAAAGATAAACATCGAGACATGGGTAAGACCTTCAGTCAATGCTGTAGCAAAAACAAGAACAGCCCGATATTTAAAGGAAACCAGGCAAACAAGATCAATTCACCCCAATCCGGTAGTCTCAATGTCTTCTCCGAGGTGCCCCCCAGGCACCTCCTCCTGTGCCCATCCTTCTTTCTCTGACTCCCTCCAGGAGCTCCTACGTCTCTTACTTCATACCACCTATGTGGTGCACTTTGAGTAGCCCAGAACCTCTGAAACCACCCTCCCCAAACAAATATTAACATCAGCCACCCACATATATGATACTTCCAGCCCTCCCACCCAATATACCACTCACCCCACCCACCCCCTCCTCCTTCCACTGAGTCCAGAAAAATGTCCAAAAAACTCACATTATCACTGCTGATATGGAAAAGAAAAAAAAAATAACACAAGAAACACAATGAAAACAGAATGAGCATAATGCTGTCCAAAGGGATCACAGGTACATGGGGTATTTGGGCCTGTTTTTTGCCCCAATATACTGCTATGCCCTGCTCCGGCAGTTCTGCCCACTCTCTGCGCTGCGTCCAAATGTTTAACCTTCAGACATCACTGCTGCATCCTTCTGCTTTTGAGTCAGCAGTGCTTCCCCCACGTGATAAAGTAGCGCTGTACCTCCGATGGCGAATCGAATATTTTTGACTGGTTGTTTATCACCTCCTTCAAACAGGCCCGGTTCAGGAGAGTGTTCTGGAATCCCTTCCACTGCAGTACCTTCTTAATCATTGCGTATCCAGCACGTTTTTTCCGGACTGCTGTGGAAAAGTCTTGAAAAAATGGCTTATTTTTGCAAAAAATGTCACCTTTCTCTCTAGCCGCATTAAAAATGCACATTTTATCTGGGAAAGTTTGCGTTTGCATTATTACAGTTCGTTGTCGACCCCCAGGACATGGAGCCAGTGAGAATGCTCAATGAGCTCTTTCAAGTTTAAGGTGCCCGTCCTTCACAGATAGGCCCAGCACCTCCAGGAGCCAGCATACAAAGAATTTAAGTGGAGATGTACCCTCCTCACCCTCCGGTAGCACCACTATCTGAATATTCCTACAGCGACCCCAGTTCTCCAGATCATCGATTGTTTCCACCACCTGCGAGTCCCTCTGTTCAATGCCGTCCATCTTACGCTCTGCCTCAGTCAGCGCCATCTCTATTTCCTCCGTCTTCATTTCCAGTGTGTCTATCTGAGCCGAGTTATCCTGTACTGAGAGGCCTACTAGTTCAGCCACTTTTTCCACAACTACCACCAACTCCTTGTTGATTGTCGCAGTAAGTTTTGTTGCAACGGATTCAAATAGGGCCTTTAGCTGCCTTGCGTTTTCAGCCTGTGTTCCCGATGCGGGACCTTACATAGAAACATAGAAATGACGGCAGAAGAAGACCAAATGGCCCATCGAGTCTGCCCAGCAAGCTACGCACTTTATCCATTTTTTTTCCCTTTTTCTCTCTCCCACCTGTTACTATTGGCTTCCAGTACCCTCCAGCCCTAATTCCCCTCCACCCAATTTAGAGAGCAGCTTTGAATCTGCATCCAAGTGACATCCAGTTCAATTGGGGGTAGCAACCGCTGCAACAAGCAGGCCACACCCTTACCCCATACTCTTACCCACCCCTGTTTTTATTTTTTTGTTTTTGGTTTTTTTGAGATAGCAGCCCTCCATCCTTCCGCTCCGTGAAGGTGGAACAATAACTACTGGCCACTGGCATCCCGCTCCATGAATGCCGCTGTGGCTACTGCCGCTCCGTGCAGTGTTCGAATGTCTCCACTTTATTCACGCCCTCTAGACTTGATGGATCCACAGTGTTTATCCCATGCCCCTTTGAAGTCGTTCACAGTTTTAGACTTCACCACTTCCTCCGGAAGGGCATTCCAGGCATCCACCACCCTTTCCGTGAAGAAATACTTCATTACATTGGTTCTTAGTCTTCCTCCCTGGAGCCTCAGCTCGTGACCTCTGGTTCTGCTGATTTTTTTCTGATGGAAAAGGTTTGTCGATGTCTTTGGATCATTAAAGTTTTTCAAGTATCTGAAAGTCTGAATCATATCACCCCTGCTCCTCCTTTCCTCCAGGGAGTACATATTTAGATTCTTCAATCTCTCCTCGTATGTCATCCTGTGAAGACCCTCCACCTTCCTGGTGGCCCTTCTCTGAACCGCTTCCATCTTGTCCTTGTCTCTTTGTAGAGACAAGGACATCCTCTGAAGCCTGGTCTTTGGCCTGCTCCCTGTTACCAGCTGATATTTTATTGCCAGGTTTCACTGACTTACTTGCCTTTTCAGCCCACATAACTGGTAGAGATTTAGAGGGCATTCATCATTCTTCACAAGAAAAGGAAATCCAAATGAAAAAATCTATCCACTGTCATCAACTATGTAATTTTCTATTGTACTTCTAATGAATCCATTTCATTAATATTTTTCTGTTTTTTATTTTTATTTTTAGTGTTTTTAATTTGTTAAATTATACAGCATCAGCAAGCCTGTTGGCGTGTCTCAGTACAAACTTCAAGACCGCCCGGACTAATCAATCATTTGTGGTATTATTTGGTGTAAAAAATACCTCCCGCTTTATACCAAGGATGTTTTAGTGTGGGGTATCTGTATATTTTTTGTAAAAAACATTCATGGTGTTTCTTCAGGAAGTGTAACTCTTGAATGACTTAAATATTCATTATCTCAAAAAACTTGGAGAGGCTAGTGCATTTCAAAAACTAGCTCAATATCTCAACAGACCACTTTCATAAAGCTGGCTCGACAACGGCCGGAGATTCGCGTCTTAGAGGGGACATCTTGAGACATCTTTTTGCCCTGTGAGGGCTAAGGATTGTGAAGGATAATGTGTTGGAGTCTCGGGAGTATCAGCGGTGCATGTCTGCCTCCTTCAGCACATCACATGATCCCCCTCAGATCTGTATTTTTTTGACCTAGAAAAAAAAACAAATAAAACCTGATTTAATCTCAAAGATGACTAACAGGTCTAGCAAGGATATGACAAAGAAGTTGGCTGGCACTCCAATCAGAAAACAGGAAAATGTGTTTTATTAAGCCTCTCCTGTCTAGGCATCAGCAGTGTTTGGATGCAGAAAGCTGCAAAAAGGTAATTTCCTGGTTACATTTCTTCTGCCTTCCCCCCAGCCCCGTTAGGTGTAAAGAACCTGAACTGAATGGACCAAGAGTTTGGACCTGAAATTTGATTTATACGCACATCTGTGGCCTCAACAAATTTCACTCACATCAGAGGGGGCTGAGAAGGAAGCACTTATGGACTTGGCTTGAAATGACTGTTTGATTCAGAGATTACAGGGTCACATTGTACCGTTTTTTGGCTTCTAAAGTAAGAAATCAGCCAACGTATCTCCCGTAGTCAGTGGAAAGTTTGGTGTAAATTTCCACTGGTGTCATCAGCCTATGCAGGGGTGGGGTGGGGAGGGGGATAGGGGTGAGTGGCGTGCTATTCCATAAAATCTGAAAGGATGTGGCCAGCTAGGGCCACTGGACATGTACAACTTTGTATTCTCTTCCACAGTATTTTCATTGTTTTGAGCAAAGCGTTATGGGCTCTGTGTTGATCTATTTGAATGTATAGAATTAAGGGTCAACAAGCAAGTTGTGGGTGAGTCCTTTTTATTGGACTAACGCAACATATTTGTGACTAGTTTTCCAGAGTTAAGCTCCCTTCATCAAGTCAGTGGAGTAGGCTTTTTCACTGAACTCCTGAAAGTTAGTCACAGATGTATTGAATTCGACCAATAAAATGGCCTCACCTACAATTTGTTTGTTGATTCTTATTTTTTCCATTGTTTTGATAAAGCTCGAAACTTTTCAGCAAAGTTCTACAGAGCAGCAATGTGAGGATCTTTTTTTGTTTTTCTTCTCCCCATCCTACCTGCTAGAAAGATGAGAAGAGCCTTCAGAAGAAAGATTCTCCCACGGTGACGGGCCGGCTGAGTCCTTCCATAGTGGCAGACCTTACGCCACTGAGGGAAAATTTAACCTGCTGTTCTTCAACTGTCCTCAGGTCCGCAACTGCTTCTGCAGTGGATCAAGCTTATTTAACTTACCTTATTTCTCCTCTGCATCTTTTCTACTGCTTTGCTATCTGGCAACTTAGCTTTACTTCCTTGCAATATTTTTATTTTTTTCTGGAGCAAACTGAGGCATTCCAAAGTTGTCAGCTTTCATTACGTAGGAAGGAAGCTTCATCTGCTCTGCTTCAAAAAATCAACTCTTTATCCATTCTCTCTCCTAAAATTTTTCTCACTCTAACATATTTCATAGGAAGTTGAACTCTCTTGGAATGTAATTTTTCCCACAACATTATGAATCATGACAAGAATATTCTCTGTCGACAAACAGAGCTGAATTAGCCATGGCACGTGGGGTGATGTCATCTGATGGTGCTGAAGGGACTTCTCTCTAGTTCAGTAAAGCTTTGAGCCTACTGAGCATGTGCAGTACTTCTCATGTACTTGGTGCCTTGTGAGCCCCTCATTCTGTTCTTGTCTGTACTGCTGTTCAGATGTTTTTTCTCTCTCGCTACTTCTTGCTACACCATTTGGTGTCCTAAATCTTTGTATCTCCCTTTTCTAATTTTTGGTCTGCTACTTCAGCGGCCCCACAACAGCATTGTTAAGTGCCATCTAAAGATAAAAAGGAAGAACATTTGGACATGTTGTGATACAAGGAACCCGCCATGAATGGGTTCAAGGACTGCATCTGCGACCATAGAATGTCCAGCACAGACAAACATGATCTCTGCTACTGCTGCTTGAGCCCATACCATGACACTGCAAATTGTTACACCTGGAGATGTCATCAAAGTCCCATAAAAATAAGGCCTAGAAAATGGCTGAGTTCTGAGGTTGTTGGCCCTTCTCCTCCTCCTCCTCCTCTACAGGCTGCTGGAGGGATGAGTTATGCACCCTGTCAGCTTAAATCTAGCCCTGGGTCAAATGGCTCCAAGAAGGGCTGAACCTCAGCTGGCGTGGAGCAGTCAAAACATCACAAGTGCACCAGGGAGTCCTTGGTGCTGTTGATGCAAGCTTTGGCATGGTCCAGGGCCTTGACCCCAAGTGCATTCCTGCAGCCAGTACTGGAGCTGTCTCCGTTGGCAAAGTCGATGCACTTAGGGCTGATGAGCCACCAGTTATCTGTGCCATTGACTCCCACTGTGGCATGATCAGTGCAATCGATCCCACTGACATGATTGGAGCCAGTGGCACGGTCAGCTCTATCAATGCATTTTGCATCATCACAACAATTGGCACCAACAGCAGGACAAAGCCCAACAAGCTCACTTTGTTTTGTGAGATGTAAGTCTTCTGCACCATCAAAGCACCCACTGTTGGGACTGAAGCATGTAGTACTCTACCTTCCTCAACTGAGGCCGTCCAGGTTCCGTCCTCCTTTCTGGCTAGGAAGACTTCTCTACTTCCCTCTCATCTTTTGCATTCTATCCTGCAAATAATAGTTCTGTTCCTGTATCTGGGCCTTTGGACCCTGCTCCATTAAGGTTGGAAGTGGGGGAGGAATCAGCTCCAGAGCAGGCAATACATTCTAGGGCACCCCTATGGAGCTTGGGTGACACCAAACAGAGCAATAATTTGGTCTTGGTGTCTGAGGAGGATGCACTGGGGCCCACACCAGGCTGGGGACACAGCCGCCAGCCCAATGTGGAACTGTTCAGGTCATGATTCACAGCTCTGGCCATAGCACAGCATGGTATTGGGGGGGGGGGTATATTAGCAGGGGATTCCTGCCTGTCTTTTTTTTTGCTTTATTAGGTTGATTTTGTATAATGATTTGTTTATTGAAGACTTTATTTCTGTGTGCACAGCATTTGGGTTAAATGCAGCCTGTGTCAGGACTTCTACATATGTTGATGGCTCAATTATAGAAGGATCTTTTGGGGAACACTTATGTACTTTTGGACTTCTCTCTTCATTGTTTTAAATGCCTTTGATGATAAAGTTCTATGTATGTTGATTGTGCAACTTTTATATAATTTGTATGTGATTATATATGGAATTCAAATTGAGGTTTGTTATAAGTTTGTGTTAAAGACTTTTGTGGCTTAGTTATTTTTTTTACTTTATTCATTGTCATGCTTTATCATATTGATATATGTGGTTGGATCATATATAGTTTTGCATCTCTTCTATTTTCTTATGGCATAAAGAACCATGCATTCATATCACTGACTGAAGGATACAGAGGAATCTTGTACAGTGTTACTGTATTACTCTCTGCTTTATTTCACATTCTTGTATTATGCATATGGCAGTATCACTGTTCTACGCGGATCAAGGTAAACATATATACATTAAAATTGCATAAAATAACATGAATTAACAGACACACACCCACAGACTTACCTAACTTAACAAAGTTCACTAGCAAAATGCACTAATTATTAATCACTTCCTGGAATAAATGAGACTTTATTTTTATTTATTTATTTTATGTTAACACTTTTTTATACCGGCATTCGTAGGACACATCATGTCGGTTTACAGTCAACTGAGAAAGGAAATTACAATGAACAAGGGAGGGGCTAACTGGGTAATATACAAAATACAAAGGAAGAGAGAGTCAACAGCAGAATTACAACTTTTTGCATTCAAGTTAGGGTTAAGTATGCAAAGGAACTTATATTCAAGTTAGGGTTAAGTATGCAAAGGAACTTATATACAAATTAAACGAGGCATGTACACTTGAGAAATTGGCATGTGTGGGCATGTGTGGGCTTATTTACAGTATGGGGAGGCAAGTGCACATATGTATAGTTAAAAGCTAGAGGGGGGGAGAAAGTATGGAGGGAGCAGGGGGAGAGGGGCGGGTGGGGTAAAGTGAAAAAGGGGTACAGTAAGGCACGGGTACTTTGAGGGAGGGGTTACTAGGGGGTGAGAGGGAGGGGTATTGGGGGGCTAGGAGTGCAAGGGAAGGAAGCAGGGGTAGAGTGAAAGGGGTACAGTAAGGCACGGGTACTTTGAGGGAGGGGTTGCTAGGGGGTGAGAGGGAGGGGTAGGGGTATTGGGGGGCTAGGAGTGCAAGGGAAGGAAGCAGGAGGGGTGATGGGAAGGGGAGGACGAGGACAGGGAGGTGGTGTAAAGGCTGAGCGTGAGCTAAGCCTTTACTTTAGTTTCTTTCCTAAATAATATATAGGTAACCCCATCCAAGGAGACAGGCTGCACTCCGATGGGGCCATAAACTTATTTGTTATCTTTTTGGGGTAGGAACCCTAACTAGCTGGTCCTTCAGTCCTTTCCCCAGGGTTTCTCAAACTGATGGGAGGGATCCCTTGGAGCAGTCCTTGCTCCAAACAGGATGGAAGGGGCAATCACAACTTTTCTCTTGGATCTGAAAACTTTTCCCTTCAAAGGAAGTTAACACCGGAGTTCCTCCTTGCAGCAGGTCACTAACACCTCCATCCGCATTGAGGGTATGGTGGGTAGGTCTTTCCTAACCTGAGCAGCCCCAGACACAGGTGGTGTGATAATAAAATGTATTAGGGCCATCTGTTTAGTGGAAATTTACCAAAAGGGTTCCAGGGGGCACTGTTTGCTTGTACATTAAGGCCTTCATGCGAACTGTTTCGCTTTAGATAAGTAGAAGAAATAATGTATCACTTTGTAGTCATAGGGCCGCAGTAAAGAGTCATAAAATGTAGATCTTCAAGGTTAGTCAATTTCCCAGGGCCTTTTGGAATGTTAGATGTAAGCAAATGTTTCCTTTCACCTTGTGACCTTAAATCAAAGAAGTGTTGTTTTAATTACTAGGCAAACTGTATTTAAGATTGGCCTATTCAATCACTGACTAAGTCAGTCTCTTAGGCTTGTGAGCTGACTTCCTTATGCGCATAAGAAATAAAGGCTTTTGTTCATGAGAAACGCACTGTCTCTGTTTTTCCTGTTAATAAACTTTTTCAACACAGTGGTGAACAGGCTCTCACACGGTTCCTGCCAATTAAATTGTAGAAACCCACAAAAACAACCAATGGAAAATCCCAACTAGCCAACGAGTGGACTGGAAAGAGAGTACCCTTCTGACCTTGGTCAGTCTCCCCAAGGAAGGTTTTGCCTGGCTCCTCTGACTGATTATAGTATAATTTTATGTTATATTATTCATAGGATTATTTTATTTTATTTTATGATATTTTATTTGATTTTAGGACATGTCGATAAAGACTGCCCATTGACTTATTGTAAACCGACATGAAGTATATACAATATGTTTCGGTATATTAAAATGCCTAAATAAATAAATAACACAGGAAAAATCTACCTCCCCACTGTTAGCAAACCATAAGGGACTGCCTCTAGAACCTCTGGAGAGAGCTGCTTAAAAAACCTCTCAAGGGGGATGGCCATTCTAGCACCCCCAAAGGGAGGTGTCACATTTGAATTGTAACCTCCCCCCATTCACTAACCTTACAAAGGGTTCACCTAGGCCTTAATAGTAACAGAACTAGGTGTCTGTTACATATAGTTCTGAATTCGGCACAGATCAGTGAAAAGGCGGTGCAAAGAACAGGTCCTACAATGAAGAAAGCTCTCCAATGAGTCTCTTGCAGGCGAGCTGCCTTCACTTTTGGTACAGAAAGCAAATGAGAGTCTAAAGACTGAAGTTCAGGGAAGTATATCGGACAAGCATTCAGGACCCTCCCTCCAAATAGTTCTGTACACGGTTACCATTTTATATTTAGTTCTTTGAGCAACAGGCAGCTAGTGCAGTTCTTGAAGAACTTGGGAAATCTCTTAAAGAGCAACCAGTAACTAGACGGGCAAGGCTATAAGCTGACAAATTCTGCAGCCCAGTATAAAGTGAATTACAGTAATCCACTGCAGTAAGAACAAATGCTCATACTATTGTTCGAAAGTCCTCCTTAGTTAACATATATTTGAATCACCTTTATCATTCTTAACTTAAATAAAAATTCAGCCCTTAATAAGAGCTTTTACTTACAGCTTTGCAGGCTATTTCCTGTCTCTGTACAAGGACTGGCCTTAGAGATCTGGGGGCTTGCTGCTGCTATCTGCATGACTGAGCTAGCCCTGCTTTTATCCCATTGCCATTCTGGACCTGAAGTGCTAATTTCTGCCAGGACAGTAGGACTCAAGGTCCAGATCAATACAATGGAGTAAAACCAGCAGGCCCAGTAAAGACAGTCCTGTATCATATAAAGTTATTTGGCACAGTTTTCTTTTAAACATTGATGGTAAGGACGAACAGTGCAATCACATGCAGCCAAAGCTGTTGGAAGGGACAAACAGTTGCCTGGGGTGCCATTGTGCCATGCCAGATGAGGCATCAGCGCACAGTGCTGCAGCTGTCAGAAGAAGTCTAAACTCCAGCATGGCTGCATCTGTTGGCCATATCATCTCATATGGGGACGACCAACCAACTGGATCATCAGAGTGACCCCCCTCCCCCCAACCACCTGAGGTGCCATTTAACCTTGGAATGGTCTTACTTGCAGCTAAGCTTTTGGACTCTTAAGTAAACTGGTTCTGCAGCCTGAATTGCTGTTTTACCCCCAGGGCATCTGGCACCTGTTCCTCTTGAAAGGTTTGTATTCCGGGACAGTATGTTGCTGGGATTTATTTTTCTCTTTCTATTAATAATAGATTCCACAGCTGAGCTTCTTCACTCAGTTTGGTGACCTCATTAGTTGTGCACAAAGATCACAGTGTGAAAAAATGGAGACAGAAGGGGAGTGGGAATGGGAGTCAAGAAGGATAGTAAAGTAACAGGCTCTCTACTGCAGGAGATTCAGTTATATAAAAAAGATCCTCAGGTAAGCCATCTTATGGTCATCTCATTTTCTCTCTCTACCATAAGTGTAGTGTGACTGCTTCATTTTTTAAGAGATAAAGGGCAAGCAGGTCAGATTGGTGGGGGAAAAAACAACTTCCAAACTATTGTTTAATTTTGTATGCCTGAAACCTGAGAGGTGGCATCTGGACGAAGAACACCAACTCGTTTCATATATGCAACTCAAGAAGGCTAATCTAATTATAAAAGAATGACTTAATTGTAAGGTCTCACTAGGAATCATACTAAGGAGTGTGTTCCAGTAGAAGGGTCATGCTAGGTAGTGTAGGCAAGTGGAATGTACCATCTGTCCATATCACCCCCCTAGGAGGTTGATGTAATGGTCCAATCCTGTTTCTTTAACAGAGAGTGACTCCTAGTGATTTATATAGACTTTTAAGATAGAGTTTGAGAGAATAGGAGCTGTTACCAACTGTTCCTGTATATTTTACTTGCAGGCCCAAAGCCTTGGTGAGGAGCTTCAATGTGGAGTGAGAAATTTGCTGCTTGCTCACACCCACTGGTTAGTGAGCCATTTTCTCTTATGTGATTTTAGTGTAAAGAGGTGCCCCTGTTAGCCTGAGAAACATGTACCTGTTCTTTAAAAACATGCAGTATGTGGCTTCAGCTGATCTGAGTGTCCTCAGTGTGACAGAGGTCTTACCAGACTCCTGTCTATTGGTGATGTTGGGTTAGGGTTGGTGTGTTGAAGAACATAAGAACATAAGAAAATGCCATACTGGGTCAGACCAAGGGTCCATCAAGCCCAGCATCCTGTTTCCAACAGTGGCCAATCCAGGCCATAAGAACCTGGCAAGTACCCAAAAACTAAGTCTATTCCATGTAACCATTGCTAATGGCAGTGGCTATTCTCTAAGTGAACTTAATAGCAGGTAATGGACTTCTCCTCCAAGAACTTATCCAATCCTTTTTTAAACACAGCTATACTAACTGCACGAACTACCCCTCCATTGGGAGGGGTAAATTAGTGATATAAAATCCTCTGCTCCTGCATGAGTAGAGGAGGAGGCTTGAGAATTGAGCAGAGGGTTGAAGAGGATTCTAAACTCTGGAGTCCTGGTTAATTCTAGCATCAACTCCAACAGAGGGGTTCCTTAAGGCCTGTCTTTCCAAGAGAGATGACTTATGGCTTGTTGAATTTTTTCTGTACCTGAGGTGCTAGTAAGTTTGTCTATCAGATTCTGATTCTTCCCATGCTTATTAACCCTCTTCAGGTAAACAGCCTTCTCAGATTCAGAATTCTCTAAAGCTCTGAATGTTAAATCATGATTTCTTTTAGAAGAGGTGACTGGGAAAGCAGTCTCATTTGCATTTTTATAGGACACAGGGTTGTCTGAGAAAGCATTTTCTGCCATTCTTTGAAACATTCATGAAGACAGGCAGGGATCAAGTTACAGCCCTGAGAAGCTCAGCATGGTTTTCAGGTAAATTATGGAGTTATATTGGGGGATGGAGTCAACAGGATTTGAACTTGTGCTCCCTAGATGAATAACTGACTTGCTCAGCTGAATACTTTTAGAAAGATATAAACAGCAGATCACAAAACATCTGTGCTTAAATTAGCAGAAGAAATATTTTAAATTCACTTTAAAAAAGTCCATATAGCTAGACCTTCACTGAATTCTCTGATTAGATTTTCAATGTTTTTCACTGTGCAGTCCTCAGAGTCTACAGGTTCTGGTGGCTGGCAGGACTTCTCTGACAGGATGCATGGAGTGAGGATTCAGTCAGGAACAAGACAGGCTTAAGTCAAGATCAGCGGAGTTCAGGCAGTGTTGTAGAACAGGCAAGGGTCAGGGCTGGCAGAGTTCAAGCAAGGTCATGGAACAGGCAAGGGTCAGTAGCAGGAAGTCAAAACAAATATGAAGGAAGAGCCAAGCAGGAGCATTATGGACATGGCTGCGAACACACAGGCATGAACAAGATAAAACAAGGGTGAACTAGGACAGGGCTGGAAATCAGGGTACAGATAGGCCAACAGGAGGCTTGGGCAAGACAGGAAACAGAAAGCAGGACAAAAACAAGGCATGGTATAAGCTAGGCCATTGGGAGACCTAGACAGGAGAAGAGCAAGGGATACACAGATAAGAAGGATCACAGGGAGACCCAGACAGGGCAGGAACAAGGCACGGTATAAGCAAGGCCACAGGGAGACCTATACAGGACACAGGAGGGCTAGTGGGAGATCCACAGGTAATAGGAGGGCTACTCAGAGGCCCACAGGGAACCAGACATCAAATAGACAGGCAAGGAACACAGGAACAAACAGAACAAGACAAGAATCCCTAAACAGGCCACAATGGGGTCAAGGCAAGGCAAGAAGGCCACTAGTAGGCCACACAGGAACAAGGCAAGATGAGAAGGCCTCTAATAGGCCATTCAGGAAACAAGGCTAAGCGCAAGATTGGCCAAAGCAAGGAGATGAGGTGACTCAATGAGGCACTGAGCAAATTGTAAAGGAGGGTTTTATAGGCTGGCCTTGCTACCTCATGCAGACTTCAAGGCAGAGGTTAGAGCAGGATGGAGTGCAGCCCACTGAGGGCCCCTGCTGGCAGGGAGGCCACCTAGCAGCCAGTATTGTGACACAATAGTTGAAGGGGTGATGACAAATTATATTGTCTCAAGAGCTTGAAGAAGGATTCAGAATGAGCTATTATCTTGAAAGAGCCTTTTTGTCCAGGCAACTGTACAAGGCTGCTTTGGTTCAAGGGACCAATAGAAAGAGGAGAACACCACAGCAAGAGAAAGGGCAGAACAGGAACAGAGCCAGTTAAGAGGTTCAAAACATTCAAAAAGCAGTGAACAATAACCAATCAGGATGAACTACAACCCTGCAGAAAATCTTGTGATCTTACTTAGCTTAGGTGACACAGGGTGGCAGTGTAATAAGAAACATAAACTGTTAGGATTGTGTTAGAGTGAGGTTAATGCAACCTTTTGGGAAGGCCCAGTAGGTCCTCAATGTCAACTGGCGAAGCAGACAGTGCAGAGACTGAGCTAGAGCCTCGCCTGTACCAACCCCTTTCCTCTTAGGTTGAGCTTTTGGGTGCCGGCAGCCAGCATATCTTAAGTAGTCTCTGGGGTGTATGCTGAAGAGAGGCTCCGATGGCAGGCAGCAGACAAGGGTGGATGGTGGTCAAGCTGTGGTTGAGGCAGGTGGCAAGCAAGAATGGCTGGTGGTCATAGGCTACGGTTGAGGCAGGCAGCAGGTGAGGTTGGTTCCAAGGATTGATCTGAGGGCAAGGACAAGGCTAGACGAGGCTGAAGACAAGAGCAAGGCTGGACAAAACAGAAGACAAGGCAAGGCTGAACAAGCAGGAAGCAGCAACAAACTCTTGAGAACGTCGACCTGTTGCTGAGGCAGTGAATGAATGTCAGTGGAGCCTCTTTATAGGCCTAGGTGGGTGACATCATCCAAGGGTGCCATGGGCCTTTTAAATGTGTCCGGGTTTGGCACATGCATGCCTAGGGATGCAACAGGAGGCAGAAGGAGCGGCAGCATCCTGCCACATGTCACAGGAGCAGAG